>NC_064645.1:147970632-148271600 GCF_023864345.2 Schistocerca serialis cubense
AATCGGGGATGGCGACTGCATCTTTCAACACGATCGAGCACCTGTTCATAATGCACGGCCTGTGGCGGAGTGGTTACACGACAGTAACATCCCTGTAATTGACTGGCCTGCACAGAATCTCGAACTGAATCCTATTGAACATCTTTGAGATGTTTTGGAACGCCGACTTCGTTCCAGGCCTCACCGACCGACATCGATACCTCTCAGTTCAGCACTCCGTGGAGAATGAACTGCCATTCCCCAAGAAACCTTTCAGCACCTGATTGAACGTATGCCTGCGAGAGTGAAAACTGCCATCAAGGCTAATGGTGGGCTAACACCATATTGAAATCCAGCATTACCGATGGAGGGCGCCACGAACTTATAAGTCATTTTCAGCCAGGTGTACGGGTACTTTTGATCACTTAGTTTACTTCTAGAAAGGTCGTGTCGACTGTGATCTTTACAAACTGATCTTCCACATTGGTTAAATGCGTTTCACTTCTATAGCTATTTCAGGTTATTCTTTCTTATATTTACCTATTTTATCCATAATGTCAAACATACTATTTCTGTAGCACCACCGATACTTCCATTGTTTTTCTGTTTTCTTCCTTCGGCAAAGGAAGACGAGATAATACGCTACATTTTCTTTACCTGATGGCAAACCAATTATCACGTATTATGTCATATATTGTTAAAGTCATCATCTTAGTGTTAGTTCTACCATCAGTCCAGCATCTCCATTGTTTAGTGATAGGTGTCCGGCCACATTTTACGTAACAGATCAAATAAGTCTACGATTTATAAGCTGCTGACTCATCTCAGTAACTTCGCTAACATCTTACCAACTTATTTGATCTGTAATACATACGGACTTCATCGTGAAATCGCCTACTTAGTCCAAGTTGTGCTGACTTTTCATGTTGTGTTTTCTGTGTGCTGTTTGGCCTTATCTGACTGGCTTAATTTTTTGTTTTTGTTTTTATGTAAATTTATCACACAAGCTGTTGCAGTAGAACTTTGAAATTTTTGCTGTGGTTGTCGGAACCCAGCCTTATCTCACTGAACAGTAATCTATGTTTCTCCTGGTTGGTAAAATATTGTAAAATATTTAGGATTTTTTGCCGATTAAGGGGTTTTTAATTGGGAATGATTTAATATACGGGAGAATAAACCAGTTCCTGGTCATGAGTGACACCTTTTATTTTATATAGTCTCCGAGAATGTGAGTATTATTGATTTAGTTGTTTGCAATGGAAAGGTCGAGGTAACAATCACAGCCTTAAATACCAGAGGATGTGTTAAAAGTAACTTATTTTTAAAATTCACAATTAATAATGATTTTATGATCAACAATATCAATGACAGTAGTTTGAATCATGTCCTGGTTCTTTTTCCTCACCTAGAAGCATCTCTCTCACGGTTACCCTTGCATTCTCGATATTACATTCAGCTGCATAGTCAGATTTATGTATATGCACTTTGTCTGGGCGTAAAAGATGGTCAATGATATTAACACGAGGAATAATTACAAACCTCTCCAGGACCACCATTAAATGAAGTAGGCATCACTGATACCTCGTTTCAAAGTTTTCTTTCCAACTAACACATTCTGAGACAGACGAGTACATATGAGGTTGTGGATCAACTTTTTTGTATTTCGAGACACAACTACGGACGTTTTTGACATTACTAGTGTGCGCCAAGTGCCTATACAGTTTTTAGCTGCTTCTATAACAGCCACTGGAATACAACTTCTATGGTACAAGGAATTCAAGGAGCTTGAGTTTTGTTTGCATCACGACATAGGATCGTCTGAATAAGCAAAATGAGGAGGATTATCATCAATCGATGTTCGATGAAAAGATGTTGCCCATATAGCTTGTCTCATTCCCGCTTCTCATTGCCATACTATAGTAACACTGAAGTTCATTTTAAATTTTATGTTCATGCAACTCCTAATATTTACACCATCGGAGCGCAAAACAGAGAATCCCAGATGAAAAACTCAAATGTAGAAACAGTTGATTGCTATGACAATGATATCATCTGGAAGATCAAAGCTTCTACTGCAAATGAATGTGATCCACAGCCATCCATATCTCCCATGCCCGACACTGCTACTGTTTGAATGTGGATATATCGCCAGTTAGCTATTATTATCAATTTTTTACAATTTTTAAAAAACTGTACACCAAAATTCTAAAAATAAATTTTTCCGTCATTGTAATCTAAAGAATCAAATTTATTTTGTAGGCATACAAATTGGAAACGTGATTATTCATCATGTGGCACCGTTACGACTACAGAGATTAACCATAGGTACCTTCTAAGTCATCACATTTAGTTATTACTTCGTTAAAAAACGAGTGAGGCTCACTATGCAGCTTCTTTTTATACTGTTGATCAACTCACCTTATGCTGCGAATTCTTGTATTTTCGTCTTCCTGTTTAAAATAGAGTATTTCGTTAGTTGTTCTCCTTCCCTTGCAACAGCTGTTGTGTCGCCTCCAGCGTAACATTTCCCATTTTTAATCTATTCAAATGCTTCTTCCCTGAACTTATTACAAATTAGCTGCAACGCTTGCACTTAGCTGTCATGGCTAGGATAATTCTTCTTGCTCTATCTTAGTTAGTCAACATCCCTTTAACCCTAGATTGTTTTCTTTGTCGTATGTCACTGATACGATACAGTCAGCACCAATGACCCTTGCTGATATCACTCGTGTCCAGTGGTATTTACCAGTCTAATCGCGTTTTATATCTACGAATATTGCGAAGATTAAAACTGCCAGGAAGTTTCATATCTGCGCACACTCCGATGCAGAGTGAAAATCTTATTCTGGAAACATCCCCCAGGCTCTGGCTAAGCCATGTCTCCGCAGTATCCATTTTTCCAGGAGTGCTAGTTCTGCAAAGTTCGCAGAAGAGCTTCCGTGCAGTTTGGAAGGTAGGAGACGAGCTACTGGCTGAATTAAAGCTGTGAGGACGGGTCGTGTGCCGTGCTTGGGTAGCTCAGTTGGTAGAGCACTTGCCCGCGAAAGGCAAAGGTCCCGAGTTCGAGTCTCGGTCTGGCACACAGTTTTAGTCTGCCAGGAAGTTTCAGTTGTTCAAGTGTCTCTAAATACTGACAGTCCCGTCCTTGTACATATATTCCACTGCGCAGTTTGATATTGGCTGTATTGACATATCCAGAAGAATCAATGAACATAGTTGGGAAAACAGTTTGCACTTCGATGCTACTTCCTTTACTATTGTACAGAACGTGTAACCTCCCCCTCACTTATCGACCTTAATGACAGTGAAAAATGAAACCGCGTGTACCTAATGGGAATTTTGGAAAAGCAATCGTCACCGAAGTTAACCTGTCGGTAAAGAGGGAGGAAAGGGTTACATCTAAATGAAAGGAAAAATGCAAGTGAAACTGGTGGAAATTAATTTTGAAATAGGGATAAAGTTAATAAAGAAAGTAAATGTGCGGCTGTTACGTTAACAATCAACTAGCGGGAATTAGATATTTGAGATTTGGGGGAAATTACGGTCGTCAGTCCTATGGACAATTACTATAATAACTGGAAAAGAAAGGTTATTACACATATAATTAGCACTAGAAGCGTGGCAACTGAAGGTTGACACATGTAGTGTGAAAACTGAAAGTTTGTCAGAAGTAATAAATTTCGCTACACTTAATTTAGCAAAAGAATTAATGAAACCGGAAAATCGAAAGTTAATTTAGTGACTGAAGTTAATAGTGAGCTTTCTTTCTGAAGCACATCGAAATACAGTTAGTCTTGGACTACCTCAACAATCATTTCTAAAGCTACTTGAATCTACGCAATTTAGAAACAAGAGATTTAACTTTGAACTTGAATTAAACGATTCTGAACAATTAACAATAGTAAAATTTAGTACGTACCAAGCTGAGCTGCAGTCACAGGTAAGCTAAAATACGGTAACAAAACTCGCACTCCTAATTTGTGCTTGTGTAATCTAACTATTGTTACTTAAATTGAACTTTGAAATTAAAACAGTGAAATGGAATTATGCTGGCGTTTGAATTTCAACTACACTCGGGTTCATTTCGGAAAAGGAAGGGACCCTGCTTGGTAATGCAATTGGGACAATGAGCAACAAAGGTTCATGCTAAGTTGCTGTAATTTTGCGAGGCAAATGGAACAATTTGAAAAGCTGAGGTCTGCCATACAGTTCTGAAACTTTATGTGCTTTTAGTCTTCCTTGTTGGTTGATTGAAGGTTTGAAGCCGTCGATCGAGGAGGTGGCGACAGTCACTCATTGTCGGCCGTCGATGTTGCAGAAGCTGGATGTTGGCGCGCCTTCTTCTCGACACGGTCACCAGGCGAAACGGGCTCTTGATGTGCGCCAGCTAATGCTTCCCGTCCGCGACACCATGTCAGAAACTATCATCGCGAGTCGAGCGCAATTACATGCTGCCAAACCCCGAAAGCGCGGTAACTCGCGGGAGCGTCACACAACACACCTGCTCCACTCGCTACTCCAGCCAGACCCCTACTGTTCTGCCCGCGCTCCACGCGGCAGAGTTAACATTACCAAAGATCCTACAAAGTTTGATTCTTCACACGACCTATCGATGTAATCGTTCGATAGCAGTTTTCCCTAGGCAAGACCCAGCGTAAAAATACAAATAATATTTACGAAACAAACCAATTATACATCGACATAAATGCATAAATATATATATACAAATAGTAAAACAATTACAATATGTAAAGACACAGAAATGTCATATATTCAGGTAACAAAAATAAGGAAAACAAATTATAGTACAATAGATGGAAATAGGAGGATATCCATTTCCGGCGTTACACGTGCCCCACATTGTCTGAGGATGGTCGTGTAACGTAAACAGACTCAGAAAATGTCCAAAAAAAAAGAAACAGCGGAAATGCATATGCTCATAACATCAACAAAATTTAGCATTCGCATAATTAACCATAAATCAATTTTCAGACCATAATAATTGAGTGGAGACACTCCTAATCCTATTCCACTCTGTCATCTTGCACAAAATAAAACAGGTTGACAACATATTAAAATTCATAGAAGATATAGAAAATGGTTTAGCTATTCCAAAATCATTAAAATCCGTAACACTATCAAGAAGTGGAATACTATTTACAAAATTAATCAGAGTACATGGTCATAAAAACAGGTAGATCAAAATACGCAAATTAATTATTAATTACATAGAATACACATTTTATATAACCTTTTCGTAAGTAATACTCTTGCCATGAGTGTCCACTTAATGCTAAACAAGAAAATAATATTCAGCAGATCGACAAAAACATAAATATTGACAACAGAATTCTTTCATATCAGCTGTCTGGGAAGAAAAACATCTCCGCCTTCCGTACTTGCAAGTACAAAGAATGCCGACAGCGGCACAAGAGCCGACAGCGGCACAAGAGCCGACAGCGGTTCCGCCCCGCCAGTATTGTTGCGCCCGCCTGTGCGGCACGCTTGATCTCTCTCGTCCTTGTAACGGCATATCCAGAACGTCCGTTTCACTGAATTCCTTCGGTAAAACTCACTCCCGAGTAATCTCAAGGAGTCCATAAACACTATCACAGTGGATAACTCAACACTGTCCATCATCACACGCATGTACTAGCCTGAAACTTAAAACAGCGTCTAAGTACATCGGCAATGGCTAGTAAATCACATATTTATGGAATCTTACAGCTATTTACAAAATCATATTTACATTCCTTAATCTACTGTGACTCAGCTGAAAACTTAAACTAGCAGCTTGGATTTTTCAGTTGATTAGATCATGATTAAATTGATTAAAATTAAATTGATTAATCAAAATTAATTACTTATTAATTACTACTTCTTCAATGACCTCTAGGTCAGGCAAAAGCATCGCAACATGGCACATCCTTAAATCTTACACTCTATATTACATACTGTATAAATTACCCATTGTGTGGTATTAATCGATCCTAGGTTGGTACAATTTCAAGTCTACAATATTCCGTATACCTAATCGTTTTCCAGAGCTTGGATACTCTAAGAAATAAGCATTTGTGTGAGGTATACCAATGACTTTATATGGTCCATTATAAACAAACTTAAATTTCGAGATTTCATTATCTATCTCGCTCGATTTCTCATGAGCTTTTGCAAGTACTAAGTCTCCGATTGCAAACTTAGCAAAACGCGCTTTAGCGTCATGACGACGTATGCGAGCATCGGCGTTGAGCTTCATTACTTCTCGCAAACGATCTTTTTTCACACCAATACTAATGTCAATCCGTGGAGGGAATTTGATTATCTCTTCCAATTCACCTTCTACACTTTTGTCAATGCCGAAATTCCTCATGTTACGGCAGTTCAAACTCATTCCTACGTCAATGTCATCCGGCCAGTTAACAATGTGTATAGGCTGGTATTGCCTAGGCACACCGTCTCCTGCCTCGTCAAAACCAACTACCATTGTTTTATCTAGTGACATACATGTCAAAGTTTTGCTTTCGCAGTTAATCACTGCACGGTACTTTAATAGCCAATCCAACCCGATAATTACTTCCGCAGTTAAGTCTGGCACGACGACAAACTCTTGTTCAAATCGTGCCCCACATATCTCGAAGTTGACAAAAATCTGTTTTGTGACCGGTTTACTGGCCTTTCCAGTAGCACCGATAATTTTCACTCCTGTTACTGACATAACTACGATGCCAGGTCTATCTTTCAGTAACTCAAATATTTTCCCAGATACAGCACTCAATTCTGCACCGGTGTCAATCAACACGTTTAGTTGTAGGTCGTGCATATTAACAGACACTACTATCTGTCTACACTTGTCCTCGACGGTTTCTTTATTTTCCCACAGTAAATCCTCGTCTATATCCAGGTCATTCCAGAAAAAACCATCCGGCTTTGATCCCAAATCCGGTTTATCTGGCGGCTTTTTCAGCCTCTGTTCACATACAGTTTTAATTTCAACACGTTTGTCCTGAGGCTTTGTCTGTAGCTTCGCCTCCAATACCGAAACCTTTTCCTGTAACTCGTCAACTAGTGAGTGTTGCATTGCTATCAATTCACTAATTGTCACCTTCGTTGATTCCTCTTTAGTCAGATTGATCTCATCTGCCAATCTACCTGGAGAAATGTGCCCAGTAGTATCTGCAATTACTTCCTCTAGATCTGCGCAACCCACACTGTTATCGTCTGACTGTATAATGTCAGCTCTAATCTCATACACGCTGTAATCTATGTGCTTTTCTACCAAACGTGTCCGGCTATCACTAAAATTTTCATAATCTTTCTCCTTAATACTCTCGCAACGTTTAAACTGGAGGTTTGCGTCGGATGGGTCGGCTACTTCTACCACTATAACTTTCGGTAAAGTCTGCCGGTTAGGGCCAGAACTTTCCGTTACTACTTCAACATCCAACTCTTGCGGGACGAAACACGACGAATCTGACTCGTGCTCCCCATTAACATCAATTATTTCTGGTAAAGTCTGCCGGTTAGGTCCAGAACTTTCTATCACTTCACAAACACCACCTTCCTGCGGGACGAGACGCGGCAAATCCTGCCCGCGCTCCCCGTAAACACTTCTCCCGTACAGGGCCCTATTATCTCTTAGTTCGTCGTATAAGCGACCGAACTGCCTTAACCAGACCTCATCCCTCTCTGCATCCCCTCGCTCAATGACAGACGTGTTATCCGACATCTGATCTTCTCTCAACAATTGCGAATCATTCTTAAACTCAATCTCCAGTTCCGCTGTGGGTATTACAGCTGCCACTTTATAGTCGATTTCCGGAACACTACTTAAATTGTTCTGACTGACAGTGAATGTATTTTCTACTGCCGTGTATACAGCTGATGTACTACTTGTGGGCGCACTCCTTTCTCTTAACACTGGCACACTCTCCCGCCGTTGATTATTCCATACGGAATTTTCATAACGACGACACCTAGGTTTTCTCTTGTTATTGGGCCTCCAAAATTTCTCCACGCCCGGTCGGCCCCTCACCGGCGCGGCTAATGGTTTTCCTGTCTCGTCACAGCAGATACGCTCCACGGATGCTGCTGAGGCGGCTGATCACACCCTCTGGCGTTATTACTATTCTGTGAAGCCAGTATCACGTTAGTATGATACTGGTTTCCGTCATTCCTGTTATTATTTGCATTTTACCGATTGTTATTACGGTCCGAACCATTATTGTTATTGCTGCCATGGTTGCGGTATGCATTATTCCCATGGTTATCGTTGTTGTGGTTGCTGTGGTACCCGTTGTTGTTACCACGGCCTCTACCACTGTCGCGATTATTGCGCCAATTGTTCTCGTCCTCAACTCTTTCCAGAAAATCATTGATTGTCCTGCAATTGCTTCCTACGTAGCGTTTTGTATCATCTGGAAGCTTCATGTAGGGTTCCCAGACTATTTCGAATTCCGTGCGGCGATCACGCAAATATTCCAACTTGCGGATCCAGCCCTCACAAAATTCCTTCATCGAGCCGCGCGAATTCGCATCGAAAGGCCTCGATACGACAAATTCGCGCCAGACACTTCGCTGTTTTCGCTCTGACCAGTATTCAGCCAGAAACAAATTTTTAAATTCGTCAGAAGTCAGGTTCGTAATGTTGAGGTTTAAGCCCCAACGCTTGGCATCACCAGCCAACACATCAATAATCGCATTAATTTTTCTCTCATTAGTCCATGATCTGGGTAAAACTCTTTCACAATTCTTAATGAAATCCGTCGCGTGTATACCGCCTTTTTTCAAGAGGTCGAACCGCTCCTCTTTCGTCAACAATTCCGAACTATGTGCATAGATTGGTACATAGCTCTGTTTTTCGTCAAGTTTCTTTTCTAATTCCGACACTCTCGTAATTACTTGGCAAGTGGTTGTCGCAAGCGTTTCTACTTCCCTTTTTTTCTCTTCGCAGGTATTAGCCTGCTTCGTCACTTTGGTATCTACTTCGGATACTAAAGCCTTTAAAGTTTCCACCTTCTTTTGATCCTCTTTTTCCACTAATTGAATTTGTTCCGTCACCTTATTATCGATGATCGGAGCAACTGATTCTCCTACACTTTTCTCGATTCTGCTAATTTCGGAATAAAAACGAGTATTTATGCTCGCAATTTCCGCCTGAACGCCTATCATTTCCTGTCTAAGATTACCGATTTCGCTATTAATCACAACAATATCTTCTTTGATTTTATCAACTTTTGTGTTAACAACTCCAACATTGTTGTTAACAACATTAATAGCTTTGTAGTGACTGTCTAGCTTTCGTTCAATTTTTTCAGACTGAGCTTCTTGCTTGGCCGATTGACTCTTGATTTCGTTAATCAAAACATTCAATAAATCAGTTAAATTCCCGGAAACTACCGGTTTCACTTCCGTAGCGGCTTCCTCTTTAATTGTCCCCCCGTATTCGTCATCAAGGGATTCAGATTTGATTTTCACTTCCGATTCCGAAACATTTTCTAAAGTTTGGAATTCCATTTCTGCTCTTTGTTGCGTTTCGGCGGTCGCGTCTTTCATGCTAGCCGCCTGTCCCTGAACAATGGGTACCGCGGTGCGCGTTCCCCACTGTTCGACCGATTGTTCCTTATCCAAGCCTACCAAATTTTGGTAATTGATGCCTTCACTCATTTTAATAATTTTCAATATAAATGCCAAATCTCAAATCTAATTAGGATTCCTCACACTAATATTCTCGCTGACGTATCGACCATTTCGTAACCAGTACTTTGTTACGAGATTTGTACAATGCAAAATTCGTGTCCAGAACAACCTCAAATTTGAAGATTGTCCTGTCACCAGGTCGCCACGTGTAACCTCCCCCTCACTTATCGACCTTAATGACAGTGAAAAATGAAACCACGTGTACCTAATGGGAATTTTGGAAAAGCAATCGTCACCGAAGTTAACCTGTCGGTAAAGAGGGAGGAAATGGTTACATCTAAATGAAAGGAAAAATGCAAGTGAAACTGGTGGAAATTAATTTTGAAATAGGGATAAAGTTAATAAAGAAAGTAAATGTGCGGCCGTTACGTTAACAATCAACTAGCGGGAATTAGGTATTTGAGACTTGGGGGAAATTACGGTCGCCAGTCCTATGGACAATTACTATAATAACTGAAAAAGAAAGGTTATTACACATATAATTAGCACTAGAAGCGTGGCAACTGAAGGTTGACACATGTAGTGTGAAAACTGAAAGTTTGTCAGAAGTAATAAATTTCGCTACACTTAATTTAGCAAAAGAATTAATGAAACCGGAAAATCGAAAGTTAATTTAGTGACTGAAGTTAATAGTGAGCTTTCTTTCTGAAGCACATCGAAATACAGTTAGTCTTGGACTACCTCAACAATCATTTCTAAAGCTACTTGAATCTACGCAATTTAGAAACAAGAGATTTAACTTTGAACTTGAATTAAACGATTCTGAACAATTAACAATAGTAAAATTTAGTACGTACCAAGCTGAGCTGCAGTCACAGGTAAGCTAAAATACGGTAACAAAACTCGCACTCCTAATTTGTGCTTGTGTAATCTAACTATTGTTACTTAAATTGAACTTTGAAATTAAAACAGTGGAATGGAATTATGCTGGCGTTTGAATTTCAACTACACTCGGGTTCATTTCGGAAAAGGAAGGGACCCTGCTTGGTAATGCAATTGGGACAATGAGCAACAAAGGTTCATGCTAAGTTGCTGTAATTTTGGGAGGCAAATGGAACAATTTGAAAAGCTGAGGTCTGCCATACAGTTCTGAAACTTTATGTGCTTTTAGTCTTCCTTGTTGGTTGATTGAAGGTTTGAAGCCGTCGATCGAGGAGGTGGCGACAGTCACTCATTGTCGGCCGTCGCTGTTGCAGAAGCTGGATGTTGGCGCGCCTTCTTCTCGACACGGTCACCAGGCGAAACGGGCTCTTGATGTGCGCCAGCTAATGCTTCCCGTCCGCGACACCATGTCAGAAACTATCATCGCGAGTCGAGCGCAATTACATGCTGCCAAACCCCGAAAGCGCGGTAACTCGCGGGAGCGTCACACAACACACCTGCTCCACTCGCTACTCCAGCCAGACCCCTACTGTTCTGCCCGCGCTCCACGCGGCAGAGTTAACATTACCAAAGATCCTACACACTTTGATTCTTCACACGACCTATCGATGTAATCGTTCGATAGCAGTTTTCCCTAGGCAAGACCCAGCGTAAAAATACAAATAATATTTACGAAACAAACCAATTACACATCGACATAAATGCATAAATATATATATACAAATAGTAAAACAATTACAATATGTAAAGACACAGAAATGTCATATATTCAGGTAACAAAAATAAGGAAAACAAATTATAGTACAATAGATGGAAATAGGAGGATATGCTTTTCCGGCGTTACAAACGAAGTGCACTAGCTTCAAACAGTACGGAAAAAATGGCTGATAGACCTTAAGCATTGTAATATATGTAGAGAGGATTTTCATGTGGCACCCTCCTATTTTGTACTACAATTCCTCATACAAATTTCGTTTTCTCTGTAATGTGTTATCTATTGCCCACATTTTTTTTACTGTTTTATTAATTCTTCCGCTTAGAAATTTTCTAACCAGCGTTCTGTAAATTATGTTGGTCCACTCATTCGTTGTTTGACCGAATATCTGTGGCTCCAACATAATGGAACCTGATAAATCATAGAAAAATATATTCGTTAAATACCGACTATATTCTGCTCTATGTAAACCACATTAATGTAGGTCAGCTACAGACCAATGGTCCAGTTCATGTTTGGATTTTCACTTGTAAGCAGTCATCGTTTTAGTCTATGGCCAAATATCGCTTTCGAATATACTTAACATTTGCAAAAGTATTACCTGGCATTGATAGTTTTCTGTCATGGGAGACACTGTGTATAACATCATCTTCTGCTTCCATTCCTGCTTGTACACTTCAAGCTTACACCACAGTATTGGCTACATTTCGCTCGCAGATATGGAATACTGACGTTTTCAGAACTGACCATGTGCGTTTGATGTTCTCTGAAACCGTAGATACTTCGATAACTAATAACACAGTAGGGAGTTGAAGAGAAGTGAATGTCTATAAAGAGGGCAATCAGAGGGCACTGTCTGAGAAGAAATCTCGAGTAATGGAAGAATACCACAGTTGGTCACCGGAAGAAAAGTACACAATGTGGACTGAGGGTAGACCAAAGGGATATGAAAGAAACGAGGAGTATCAGAGTGAGATAAAATTAACACGAAACTGGTGGCTACGTACTAAACGAAGTGAAGGAATTCTGCTATCTTGGTACAAAATAACAAGTGACAGATTCTGGAAGGAGAGCATAGGTAACAGTCTAGCACAAGCAAAGAAGACATTTCTAGTACTACTGGATATAAGGTCCGCCTGTTACGCAAACTGCCGTCACTTTCATATGACCCAAACATGTTACAGCACCTTCGCGCCATGATTTATTTATTCAAATTTGTGAAATGTGAACTTACTTTAAGAGAGAACTAATCTACGAAAATTAGGCCTGAAAAGGTTTTTGTCATTACCTTAATTTAAATTATACAGTTATGTAGGAGTCTTGTTGTGCAGTGTTAGCTTGTCATCTGCAACTAAATGATGTTAATGACTGATTATTGAGTTAACACATCACTTTTTAACTAAGCATAATTTCCTTGATTAAGATATTTCGCTCCCATATTTGTTATTACTCACGTTTTCCTTTGGCAAATCCTCAGTCATTTGCATTTTCATGAGTTACTGAAAAACACACACACAAATATTAAATATATTCAGCAAAATTTTGCAAATAACGCTTCCTACTTTGCCAAAACACAGTGTGAACGTTATTACTGTGTGTACAGTTTACACTGTGTTTTTCCAAAGTAAAAAAAAAAAGTTATTGACGAAACATATTTTGAAAAATATATCTAGCATTTTTGTACGGTTGCCATTACCTGATGAGCACGCAAATGGACAAGGATTTGCCAAAGCAAAACATAAGTTACAGCAAATATACGCACAAAATATCCCGACACAAGGAAATTGCGTTTCGATATAAAATGACGTGTTAACCAACCTACCAATCTGATATTAAGATCCGTTAGTTGCATGTGACAAGATACAGGAAAATGTACAGAAAGTCCTGCATAAATGAACAACGTAAACTTGACGTAATTACAACAACAAACAAGAACTGGCTTTAGGCCTAATATTTGAAGATTAATTGTCACCTTAAATATGTTCACATTTCAGAGGTTTCTACAAATAGAAGCCACTGATTATAGCATAGGGGTGCTGAGACATATTTGGGTCATGTGAGAGAAAAGTTTCTTGCACAAGAGGGGAGATCTCATACCCAATAATTTTATCTCCAAACATGTCAAATGCAAGAGCAGTAAATCCCAATAATGAATATTGCTAGTACTAAACATAGGCTCAATTTCAGGAAGGAAGTTCGCAAAAGGTATGTTTGAAGCTCAGAATTTCATCGAAGTGACTACAGCAAAACGGGTAAAGAGAACTGAAGCATTTAAGATGTGAAGGATGATGAAAGTTAAGTAGGCTTATAAGTAACGAGGAGGTTATCCTCAAGAGTGGGGAGTAAAGAAATGTACGGAAAGCGCTGACTAGAAAAAGGAACAGGATAATAGGACTTGGGTTAAGACTGGAAATAACTACTCTGACATCAGGGGTGGCCATTGACTGATAAGAAACTGTAGGGATAGATTGGATTGGAATATACACAGCAAATAGTTGAAGGCGTAGCGTCAGTCTGATGTGATATTCACAGGACAGGAAGAAGTGATTGGTGCAGGGTGTATTTAGGCACAAGATCGTTAAGGAAAAAAAACTGTAACGTTAGTTCCTGGCGGCATCCTATTCTAAATCACGTATGAAGTTAATGTGATTCATTATGCAATGTCTCCTGGTTTTTACAGTGTCTTTGTTTTTACTACCAACATAATGCAGAGAACATTAGCAGAACAATTTCCTTACTGTTAATATAGGTAAAGTATAGACCTGAATAAAGCAGATCATTTGTATTCTTAGCATCTCGTTTGTGAATACTACTGTTTCAGTGCAGCTTGGTTAATGATAAATTATTATTACCTTAATGTTTTATTCCTTTTATCATGCGTATAGTGTGTATAGGTTAATTACTGTATTTGGTGATAATGTTTGAGAGGTGGTATGAGTCCCCTCTCATATTTCTGTCTTACGATTTTCGTCTCTAATTGCATGCGGTGAAAAGTTGCTATTCCTTCACACGCGGACCTCCCACACAGCATCTCACGTCACCCAGGTGGTCCGGTGACAGGCGGGCTCTGCCGATCTTGAAATGGTAAGCCGACGGGTGTGAGGGAGTTGAGTGAATGCTTTCCAGACGCCGACATTGTCAAAAGACACGCCCGGAGGGTCCTGAAGTAGCGGCTGGGCTAGAGGTTCCGTTACTTAGCAGAAACTTAGCGAAAACACTTTCTGGCGGGCTACCAGCGAGGCGTGGGAATGACTTGTGTTCCCAAGCAGCCTTGGCGCGCAAATTCCCGCGTTTTCTGCCGTATAGTAACTGTGATTGGCTTGCTCAGGGCATAGCTCCGTGACGTAGCAAAAATCGGCGCAGAAACTGGCGCCAAGAACCTCCATTGGTGGAATGGTAGTGCTCCGGCAATAGAGTGGAATTTTCCGCCGGTTTTCGAGTTGCTGATTGGAACGTTTAACCACGGCCACTGTCGTGGGGGCAGGAATGTTCTATGTTCGGCCTGTACGGGTGCTCTAGAGTAGGCTCTCGCCTTTCGGTTGGAGTAGGTTACAAGACTGAGCCCTCGCCGCTCTGGACAGCCGGCCTTCCGTTGGCTGTCTAATATACTTTTATTGAATTGTAACTGTTTGACGAAGTTGCTGAAGTTTCGACTTCAACGTAACTTTCCGAGTACAGTTGGCAATTGAGCGTTCTGCGTACAAGCGGCCTATGTTGTCTGTCTTGAGCAGTTTTGGCTAAAGTTGACTGTATCGGAGTTACAGTGTGACTTCACTTGATAAAATCAATCACTGTACCGTCAGTGATTGTGTGGTGAGCCGTCTTCATCTCCCTCAGAGGCGCATTTGTATTGCTAGGAAGTCTTTAGTCTGGAACAACCAGACCAGGATAATTAGTTTCGGGCTATACTCGCGACATTATCATCACCACGACGGGACGTTGAAGCAACCAGCCATCGCCTCCGGTACGCCAGATCGTGTTCTTGCAGTTAAGAAGACAGTTTGGTAATGTTTGTCCGCAGCACCGGCAGATAGGGATTTTCCTAGGTGATAATCAGAGCTAAGCAGAGCGCGCCTGTTCGTCTTTCTCTAACTTTGTTCTGTCTTGGGTGTTCATTGTCTGAGTTCTCACTAATGTAGCAGCAATTAATGTTGGGTTAGCTGTGTGTCTCTCTTAAGATTTGAGTGGCAAGGAATTGGCTCCACATACCACTTTGTCATAATCCTCACAATCTAGTTTAGGGACAACTTCACCTTCACAGCGTTTGTTGAGTATCCAATTTGAGCTAATCTGATGTATTGTAAATGTTTCATGTCTTTTGTTTATTATTTTGTGTTTGGTCTTAATAAATCATATTGTTATTTTGGACAGAACTTTCATTCTGTTAATCGGTAGAGCAACCCTATCATTTCTCACTACGTTAATGAAACCTTCGTTTATTTAACTTATTTATCAAATTAAATTATTGCAGGTGCCAAACTCTTTTCTACTCCACTGGCAGGTTTGATTAGAGTTGTAAGTAGGCTGTTTAGGTTTTCTTATTGGTAACGCCACGTAGCGCACTGTATGAAAATCACTGTCTGTGCTGTGTGCAGTCTGTGGCTAGTTTGCATTGTTGTCTGCCATTGTAGTGTTGGGCAGCGGCAGCTGGATGTGAACAGCGCGTAGCGTTGCGCAGTTGGAGGTGAGTCGCCAGCAGTGGTGGATATGGGGAGAGAAATGGCGGAGTTTTGAAATTTAGGTAAATACATTGTTTGTTCTCTATTAAAATCTTTCATTTGCTAACTATGCCTATCAGTAGTTGGTGCCTTCCGTAGTTTGAATCTTTTATTTAGCTGGCAGTAGTGGCGCTCGCTGTATTGCAGTAGTTCGAGTAACGAAGATTTTTGTGAGGTAAGTGATTTGTGAAAGGTATAGGTTAATGTTAGTCAGGGCCATTCTTTTGTAGGGATTTTTTGAAAGTCAGATTGCGATGCGGTAAAAATATTGTGTGTCAGTAAATTTTCAAAAGGGGACGTTTCAGAGTCAGTTCGCGTATTTTTTTTTTTTTAATCCATGTGAAACAGCAAAAGTCGGAGTTAGAATGGGGGGGGGGGCTTAGAGCATCATTTACATATGTAGATTCTAGAAGAATTTAGTGTTAAATACACTGCTAGCCCCGGCACCTCGCATGTTGAGACACTATCTAGCGACGAGTTTGTGCTTATTTAAATACAGTGATGAACCAAAACATTATGACCACTGCCCACAGCGACGTTGCATAACACTTGGTTGCGTTGCAGCCACGTGACGTGATAACAAAAGCATGTAACTGGAGCAGAAACGTACGGGGGATCACGATAGCAAAGAAATAAATGACGTGTGACTAGGGCCTCCCGTCGGGTAGAACGTTCGCCGGGTGCAAGTCTTTCGATTTGACGCCACTTCGGCAACTTGCGCGTCGATGGGGATGAAATGATGATGATTAGGAAAACACAACACCCAGTCCCTGAGCGGAGAAAATCTCCGACCCAGCCAGGAATCGAACCTAGGCACTTAGGATTGACATTCTGCTGCGCTGACCACTCAGCTACCGGGGACGGACCTAGAGAAGAAATGGGTTTCAAATGGGGAAATTCATTGAGATAGGCAACTTTGACAAAGAGCAGATTATTATTACGCAGGGCCTGCGAAAACGGCGAACCTGGTCGAATCTTCACGCGCTATTGTTGCGGGCATATACAGAAAACGGTAGGAGGACAGTGAAACTAACACTAGGTGCTAAACGGTTGGCTGTTCACGACTCTTTACAGCCATGGGGTTCGGAGGCTTGTCTGCTCTGTAAAGGAGGATAGATGGTGAGCTGTGGAATCTCTGTCGAAAGAGCACAACGCGAGTGAAACGTGGGACTTAGGGAAAACAGGGAAACGTGTGGACGGGGCCTAATCAGTTACCGTAGGTTGCACAGTAAACAGGTAAACTTTATTTAAGAAAATATTTTAAAAAAATCATTTAAAAAAATTGACTGTAACACAAGCTATACTGATGGCTGAAGGCCTTATTAAGAAAGAATTCAAAATTATTTGTCGGCTGAAGGCCACAAGCAATACTTCAGAACAACTAGCGGCTGAAGGCCTGAATTACAAAGGAAGAAGTCAACTACACGTTGAAAATACCAAAATAATTTTTAAAACAATCATTTTAAAAAAATTTACTGTAATGGTTGAAGGCCTTATTAAGTAGAATTCAAATTATTAGTTGGTGACGACCACAAGCAATAGGAATAATTTAAACAAAATATTGTTTTTAAGCATTTGACACAATCAGACCAAATAAAGAAGGAAGTGATCCATAGACAGTGCTCCCACGATCGACCTGAGAAAAGTCCCCATAACTGCGTAAGCGATGAGACAGGCAGCCAAGAGTTATGCTCACTTAACAGGATGGCAACTCAAACTAGGGACAGCTTAAACGCCAATCAGCACACTCGCAAAATCCACCTAAGATGCGATAATCAATACCACGATAGAATAACAGTTAACATCGTCAAATGATAAATCCTAGTACGCAGGCAGGCAAAATCTGAGCAGATGCACATGGAACCGCAAAAGACAATTCCACAAACAACTCAAACAATGCTAAAACATTAATTATACAGCAACAAGACGAATTGCACGTAGACATGAACTTTAAGAACACAGAAACTGTCGAAAGACCAGATACACGTCGTCTACTGAGACGAACGACCTAACGACCAACTATCGGTTGTTGCCAATCAAGTCAGGCAACGGAAACGTCGGAGTATAAAACCCCCAACTGACAGCTTGATCACATGAGGTCACTTCGACGGACACACACACACACACACACACACACACACACACACATACAAGTGAAGGTTGCACTACTGGAATGTTACGATCCATTCAACTTAAACTCGCTGAATCCGGTCGGGCGAGTACTGGCTCTGCGGACCTCACTGCTGCTCCGTCCCCCCCCCCCCCCCCCCCCTGAACGCCGACGCACGACGACGCGGAAATACTAGAGGTCGCTCCAAGGATAGTACCACAGTACTCGCTATCGATAAACGCCGCTGCTGCCACTCACGGACAGACAAAGCGAGCAAACGTAGGGGCGCCAGTGAACGCTCTAAGAAAACCAAACCACGACGCCAACCTGTCAACGGCACAAACGCGAGCCGGAACACGGCTCAGCGAGGTGAATCACATTTTTGCTCCACTAGGTCGATGGTCGTCTCCACAAATGCCATTATCGAGTTAAGCGGTGGCTCGAAATATGCAGAAAGGCACGGACACAGGCTTGCCGGAGCAGTATATTACGCTATGGGAGACATTCTCAGCGCTTGCATAAGACCTGTGGTACTAATCGAAGACACACTGACAGCTGAGTGTGAGAACCACCTGTACCCCTTCATGCTTGATGTCTTCCCCGACAGCGGTGTCATTTTTCAGCTGTGTGAGTGTCCGTGTCCCGAACCCAAAACCATTCTACAGCGGTTTGGGAACATTATAGTGAACTCACGTTGATGTCTCGGCGACGAGAGTCGTCTGATGTAAATCCTATTCAACCCAGTTGGCTCGCTATCGTGCGCCATCACCGTGTACGGAAATCAGCGGCCTGTTATTTACGCGAAGTACATGACCTGTGTGTAGACATCTAAAGCCAAGTACCCCGGCGAGCCGGAGTGGTTGAGCGATTCTAGGCGCTTCAGTCTGGAGCCGCGCGACCGCTACGGTCGCGGGTTCTAATCCTGCCTCGGGCATGGATGTGTGTGATGTCCTTAGGTTACTTAGGTTTAAGTAGTTCTAAGTTCTAGGGGACTGATGACCTCAGATGTTAAGTCCTCTAGTGCTCAGAGCCGTTTGAACCATTTTTGAACCAAGTACCTCCACAAACCTACCCAACAAACTATCCAAGCCCTGACACGTAGAGTCAGTGAAGTATTACTTTCCGAAGATTGATAAACAAAGTATTAAGCAGATGGTTGTAATATTTTGCCTCCTCAGTATATGCACCTGACGTATCAACCATCATTGAAGAACTGACAAGAACGTGATTCTCTACTTTGTGTTTTCAGAACACGGCTTTTGTGTTGTGGCAGTTCCGGCACTAACAACCAGAAAAATTTAGTGTAACTGTGAGCTGGTTGGGTGAAACATCTGTTTTTACTTTATTAATCACGCTGTGTGTGTGTTTTCACTCATTACTTGTTTTATTTTTGTGTTTTTACGTGCTTCAAGCTTCCTATGCGGCAAACGTGTCAAGAAGCTTTTTTTTTTTTTTTTTTTTTTTTGTTTGTCATCAGTCTACTGACTGGTTTGATGCGGCCCGCCACGAATTCCTTTCCTGTGCTAACCTCTTCATCTCAGAGTAGCACTTGCAGCCTACGTCCTCAATTATTTGCTTGACGTATTCCAATCTCTGTCTTCCTCTACAGTTTATGCCCTCTACAGCTCCCTCTAGTACCATGGAAGTCATTCCCTCATGTCTTAGCAGATGTCCTATCATCCTGTCCCTTCTCCGTATCAGTGTTTTCCACATATTCCTTTCCTCTCCGATTCTGCGTAGAACCTCCTCATTCCTTACCTCATCAGTCCACCTAGTTATTCACCTCCATTTGCTTATATTTATCAATTCATAGTGGAGGTTCAGTCTGAGGGTAGCAGGATTTGCTAGTACTGTTGACGTTATTCTTGGTGACTGTGCACTTCCAGAGGAGGTACAAACTACAACCGTTATTTTCGCCGAGGGCATGCAGTTGTACTGTATACTCTTGGGTAAAACATTTTGGAGGTAAAATAGTCTTCCATCTGGATCTCCGGGCAGAGGCTTCTGAGGGACATCGTCATCGGAAGAAACTAACTAACAACAATATAGCGGGCGGAGCATGTTATCTTAGATCCCCTAACCGGGTGGGTAGGATAGAAATTTTGAAACGGAATTGGATAGGTTGAAATTAGATATCGTGAGGATTAGTAATATTCGGTGGAAGTATGAACAGGACTTCTGGTAAGGTGAGTACATGGCTATAAAGACAAAATGAGTTAGGGGTAATGCTGGAATAAGTTCAATAATGAAAAACAAAGTAGGAATGTGTTAAGGTATTATGAGTAGCGCAGTTAATCTGTTGCCGTAGCCAAGATGTGCACGAAGTCCACATCCACCGCCATAGTACAAGTTGGTATGACAAATGGCTCCGGAGATGGCGAAGTGATCGGAAAAAATTTATGATGAGATAAAGGAAATCATTCAGATAGTTAGCAGTTAACAGAGAGGAAAATTTAATTGTGGTGGGGGACTGGAATTCGATGGTAGGAAAAGGAAGAGAACCAAAAATAGCAGGGAAATGAATGAAAGAAGAAGCCGCCTCATAAAATTTTGCAGAGAGCATAATTTAACAATGGCTAACAATTGGTTTAAGAATGATGAAAGAAGGCTGTATACGTGAAAGAGACGTAGGAACATTGGAAGGCCTTATATAGGTTATATAATTGTAAGAAAGAGATTTCGGAGCCAGATTGTAAATTGTAAGACAGTGGCAGTTGTGGACTCTGAACTATATGTTAAAACTGACAAAATAGCAAAAAGGTAGGAAATTAAGGATATGAAACCTGAAACAATTAGGCAACGCTTGAATAGAGCAGGGGAAAGGAATACAGTAGAAGATGAATGGGTGGCTATGAGAGGTGAAATACTAACGACACCACAGGATCGGATAGCTAAAAAGACATGGCCTAGTAGAAATCCTTGGAAAACACAAGACATAATGAACTTAACTGATGAAAGCAGAAAATTTAAAAACGCTGGAAACGGAGCAGGCGAAAGCGACTAGAAACGGCTAAAAAATTAGATTGGCAGGAAACGCAAAATGGCTAAGCAGCAGTGGCTAGAAGACGAATGTAAGGATATAGACGCATATATAACTAAAGGAAAGATAAAACTAAAGACAGGAAAATTAAAGTGGCCTTTCGAAGAAAAAGAAACAGCTGTATGAAAGCCAAGAGTACGGATGGAAAACGAAAACTAAGGAAAAAGTGAAAGCTGAAAGGGGAAATAACTATATACAGGGGCTATACACGGCAAATGAAAGCGATACCGCAGATGAAGAAAGGGATGACGCAGATAAAGATGAAATAGAACATATAATACTGCGAGAAGCAGTTGACGAGGCACTGAAGGACGTAAGTCGAAACAGGGCTCCTGGAATAAACAACATTTCGTCAGAACTACTGATATCCTTACCAAACTATTCAAATAGTGAGAAAGATTTTCAGTACATACGAAATACTCTCAGACTTCACGAAGAATGCTATAATTCCGATTCCAAAGAAATGAGGTGCAGAAAATATGAAAATTACCGTACTGTCATTTCAACTAGTCATGATAGCAAAATACTAACACGAATCATTTACAGAAGAATGGAGAAACCAGTAGAAGTCGATCTTGGGGAGGATCGTCTTGGGATCCGGAGAAATGCTGGAAAACTAGAGGCAATACTGACCCGGTGACTTTTCTTAGAAGACGGTTTAGAGAAAAGAAATTTACGTTGTAGTACTTCTAGAATTAGAGAAAATTTTGACAGTGTTCATCAGAATACATTCTTTGAATTTTTGAAGGTATCAGGGGTCAAATACATGGAGCGTAGGCTATTTTCAAATTGTACACAACTCAGGCAGCCGTTATAAGTCAAGGGGCACGAAAGGAAAGTATTAGTTGAGAAATGATTGCCTATGTTGTAGTCTATTTACTATGGTATTCAATCGGTGGATTGAGCAAGCAGTAAAGAAAACGGAATTGGGTGAAGGAGTTAAAGTTCATGGAGAAGAAATAAAAGCTTTAATGTTTTCAGATGACATTGCAATCCTTTAGGGGACAGCAAAGGACTTGGAACAGCAAGTTTTTCTATTTCCAGCATTTGATAAACTATTTAAAATTTTGTGTATATGCAAAGACTATCTTAAAACATTTTCAGAACCGTAAGAAATTTGATTTTCTTTTTGCTCCTGATAGTCATCCTCTAATATTTTATATTTCATTTAGGTTGCATGTATCTATTAAAGAAATTATATGCCGACTCACATCACACCAGAGTGCTGAACTGTTAGTATTATGGATATAGTGTAATTTACGTTTCCTGCCAGCGACATTTGTCATCTTTTTAATACAGATTTGAATCATCAGCTTTCAGTTTCTGGCACGGTTTATATGTCACTAAGAAAGATGTCATTGGCAATGTATACCACTTATCGTGCATCTGTTACTATCATAAGGCCACTGTCTGCTTATTAGCTTTTCTTGAACAACAATATTTTTCTGCAGATCATCCTGGAATGCATGAAACGTAATATAGGGGTCTGTGGGTAGCGGATTTGACTTTTAATCAGGGCATCTTAGGGCGCAGGTTCAATCTCAGTTACTGCTTAAATTCTGAATGAAAATCAGCAACAATGGTTGCCGAAGTCTTCCAATATAATGAGTCACCCTAGTACTGTCAATAGCCTTGTCAAAGGAGGGTGTGGGCTGGACATAGTTTCAGACCAATTTATTACTCTTAGGGTTGGAAACTGTCCCTAAGTGACGGAATAATTAGCTGTGATTCTTATCTCTTGGCGGGGTCGGCCAATAGGAAGGTGACCATGAGAAATGATTGAAAAATCAACGAAAGGTAACATTATATAAGTTGGACCATGGAATACCAGAAGACTGCATATATAGTAGGGTAGTCAGAAAATCTGGAAACGGAAACGCAAAACCTCAGTCCAGATAAAGAGTGTTTCAGCAAAGAGAACCCACAAAATCTGAAAAGGGAAATGCAAAGCTTCAGTATACGTACAGTATAAAGTGTGTCAGTAACCCACGTTATAATTTTTATCTGTTTGTAATAAATTTGTTCAGACAAAAAGAGAATAGAAGCTTTCGAAATGTGGTGCTACAGAAGAATGCTGAAGATAGACGGGTAGATCACATAACTAATCAGGAGGCATTGAATAGAATTGGACAGAAGAGAAATTTGTGGCACAACTTGACTAGAAGAAGGGATCGGTTGGTAGGGATATTCTGAGGCATCCAGGAATCCCCAATGTAGTACTGGAGGGCAGCGTGGAGGGTAAAAATTGTAGAGGGAGACCAAGAGATGAATACACTAAACAGATTTAGAAGGATGTAGGTTGCAGTAGGTACTGGGAGATGACGAAGCTTGCACAGGATAGAGTAGCTTGGAGAGCTGCATCAAACCAGCCTCTGGACTGAAGACCACAACAGCCACATAATAAATTTACATGAAAACTGTATCACATATCGTTGCTGTTATATCTTAGTAGAAATATGTCCTGTCATATACATTACCCGTATTTCATACAGCAAATGAGTCACGGAATAAAAATTTAGGAAACTTCCCTTTTTCCCCGTTCACAAATCGAAGATAATCCTCAAACTGGCCAAAGAAAAAGGGAAAATATATCCACAGTTCTTCCATTTTAAATATTTTATTTAATACATAACTACAGAACTGGTGGAAAGGAGATAATTACTGGACAATATGAATTAAAATGGAGTTTTACGGCTAATTCACCGAACACGTACGCTTATTTCTTCCTGAATACTTACTGTCATTTCCATTTCACATATTGATTTTGTTTCAGCCGCTTGTCGCGCTGTTCACAGTACATAATATCCAGTGCACATGTTATTATTCAAGAATATTTCTAATTTTTCACTTGTTCATTCTTACCTCAAACAGTATTAAACTTTTTCGGTGATGGTGTATTATTCTTCACCAGCACAATCACTGTTACTCGGTTCCTACAGGCGTGCATCCACACACAGATACACACACACACACACACACACACACACACAGACACACAGACACACACACACACACACACACACACACACACACACACACACATACACACACACACACACACAAAGAGAGAGAGAGAGAGAGAGAGAGAGAGATGCTAATCCACATATACGAAGGAGCTGTGTGTTTCCCATGAGAAAAGTCGTAATAGATATTTGAAGCAATTTGTAGAATTAAAGGTGCTTAGAATATTGCACAGGAAAAATATATTATGCTAGATAAAATTTTATTTATCACACATGTGCAGTTAGTGCCTTCAGATTTGATGCAGCGTTACTAGTTTAACAATAAATTTTTAAGTTCCAGTTTGCATATACCTTATAAATCACTTTTTATCTTGCATCTTGTTAATGTCGAACAGATCTTGCAGCATTCTGTAGTATAAATAACATTTTACTCCTATCGCTACAATACAGGTGTAATTATGTCTTAGGTTACTTGTAATTCATATCTAAAATATACTGCACCAAAATGTTGCTCTTGTACATCGAAAAATATGAGGTATAATCTTTTATTAGTGTTAGAATGCAGACTACCTCTAAGAAAAAGACCCAGTCAAGTGTGATATAAATACTAGCATTTGTATTTTACTTAGTAGTTTACGTGGGTGATGCTTGAAATAAACAGCGGCATGAAGGCAAAAGAAAAACAGCGCCAAGTTCACCTTTAGAAGTTAATCATCATGTTGAAGATCGTATACGATGTGTTCAAAATCTGAAAAGAAAGATAAACAAGTTTTATAATGTGAAAGGTTCAAATGGTTCAAATGGCTCTGAGCACTACTGGACTTAACATCTGAGGTTATCAGTCCGCTAGAACTCAGAACTACTTAAACCTAACTAACCTAAGGACATCACACACATCCATGCCCGAGGCAGGATTCGAACCTGCGACCGTAGCAGTCGTGCGGTTCCACACTGAAGCGCCTAGAACCGCTTCCACCGTGGCCGGCAACGGCAATGTGAAAGGTAAAATTGAGGAAATATCTGAAGCAGTGCTACAAATTTCAAATTTTTATGTGCTGGTCTCATAATAATACGGACAGGTATATGTAAAGTACAAACATCTGCTGAAATACCAGAAAAAATACGCCTGACGACTCTTAGGATAGACACCCCGTATGTATAGTGCAGGAACTACGTACAGGTTTTCTACTAAAACTGACTGTGACGGAAAAATGCTGTGCTGTGTTACGATATGATGAGAAAATGCATGTATTTACGTCATCCCATAGACCCTCCCCCCTTTTATTACCGATGCAGTTCTGTGAGTTTCAACTTTCGTGGTCTCTGGAGTGTAGCGGCAGAGTTATCTTATTAAAAAATTCTGGTAAACATTACCATAATTTATGAGGTAAGACATTTTGACATTACAGTGTGTGGCCAGGCCTTGGTCGAATTTCTGTAATTTAATGACGTCATGGCATATTCTGCAAAAACGTGAAATATTAATATAATTTATGACATCATACATATTAACATCACACTAAGTTATTGGACACTTCTTAATTTCTATAAATTAATGACATCATGGCACATTCTACAAAATGGAGGGAAATATTAAAACAATTTATGATGTGAAACACTTTGATATTACAGTTTGTGATAGGGACATTGCTGAATTAGTATAAATAAATGACATCCTGACATTTTCTGCAAACCACCTCCCATTCATATTTCCAGTTTTTGATCGATTTTCTCCCACTTTCCAAGATTGAAAACCGAATACACCCACAAATACAGGACTGACAATTACCACACTGTGACATTTAAAGAAATTATATACATGTCCCATTTAAACACATTCCACATACCGTTAGTTAACAACAGATATACTCCTACCATGCATATTCTGCTAGCACTCGAAAGTATGAACACACCCCTCCATTGCTATATATAACTCATTGAGTTTTGTCGGTATTCTCTCAGTATTCCAAATACACACATAAGTGCGAGACTGAATAATTAACTCCGTGTGACATTGAACCAAATACAGCGATATCCTACGTAAAACAAACAGCACACTGCATTAAATAGGTACCAGGTCTAAAAGGAACGCTCTCCTGGATTATCAGCATGTTAGAAACAATGAAATCACTATAAGACTGCTTTGGAGATATACAACGCCACACGATTATAGTGGACTTGTAAATCATGGAATAAAAATCTGAGTACTCGCTAAATTTACAGTGTAAACAGTTAGCATCTCCACCGCTATTAGACAGGAATAGTCTTGGAGATGAACTTTATTCAGAATTTAAAAAAAAGAAAAAGAAAACCTTCCGAACCCGAGGTTGGAGCCCCAATGATACCGAGTGGCCACTGTGTCATTCTCAGCCTTTAGGCATCATACGGAGGGCATGTTGTCAGCACACCACTCTCCCGCATGTCGTCAGTTTTCGTGACCAGTGTCGCTAACTCACAATCAGACAGCTCCTCAATTGGCCTCGCAAGGGCTGAGTGCACTCCGCTTGCCGACAGCACGCGGCAGACCCAGACTGTTACCCATCCAAGTGCTAGCCAAGCCCAGCAGCGCTTGACTTCGGTGATCTGACGGGAACCGATGTTACCGCTGTGTCGAGGCTGTTCGCGTACTTTATTTAAGGTAAACCAAAAATGTAATGCGATGTTATATTTATAATCGTACCCATGGTCAGCGATGACTCTTGAGATTGCTAGCTCAGTATCTAATGCCCTTTCCGCTGCCCAAGGGGAAGTACTGGGGCAGTTGTTGGGGTGATAATCGTTAACGTCGGTGTAGCCGATTTCCTCGACTAGCCGCTACCTATTGTAATGGCGATAGAGTGTGCATGGCACGGACGGTAAATCCCAAATCATTTGGCTGTCTCAGAGGTGGACGTTATGTATCATAAGGGGACGAATTTATGATGGTTGGTGGTTAGTGGAATAGAGAGCGCATGAAATGCCATTATCCTTCTCTCTTTCTCTCTCTGCCTTTCTCTCTCCTCTCTGTATACATCCAGAAAATTGTGCTTCCCTGATTAAAAGGTGATATGATATGTATATATGCAAGGTACAGAAGCCTCTGGCAGAGAGTGCGGGCAGCAATGGCGGCAGTAGACTCTGAGCTGTAAAGCTGCCGTGCCACACCTGATAGCAGATATGATGACACTTGTGTCTCTACACCACATTTTTGCTTGCTTTAAATGAAATGCAGTTCCTCTATCGCTCCTAAATTTATCAATGTGTTGTGAGTGTAAACCTTGAATTTTTATGTCATTATTTACATGGTCACTACAAGGGCAGTTCAATAAGTAATGCAACACATTTTTTTTCTCGGCCAATTTTGGTTGAAAAAACCGGAAATTTCTTGTGGAATATTTTCAAACATTCCCGCTTCATCTCGTATAGTTTCATTGACTTCCGACAGGTGGCAGCGCTGTACGGAGCTGTTAAAATGGCGTCTGTAACGGATGTGCGTTGCAAACAACGGGCAGTGATCGAGTTTCTTTTGGCGGAAAACCAGGGCATCTCTGATATTCATAGGCGCTTGCGGAATGTCTACGGTGATCTGGCAGTGGACAAAAGCACGGTGAGTCGTTGGGCAAAGCGTGTGTCATCATCGCCGCAAGGTCAAGCAAGACTGTCTGATCTCCCGTGTGCGGGCTGGCCGTGCACAGCTGTGACTCCTGCAATGGCGGAGCGTGCGAACACACTCGTTCGAGATGATCGACGGATCACCATCAAACAACTCAGTGCTCAACTTGACATCTCTGTTGGTAGTGCTGTCACAATTGTTCACCAGTTGGGATATTCAAAGGTTTGTTCCCGCTGGGTCCCTCGTTGTCTAACCGAACACAATAAAGAGCAAAGGAGAACCATCTGTGCGGAATTGCTTGCTCGTCATGTGGCTGAGGGTGACAATTTCTTGTCAAAGATTGTTACAGGCGATGAAGCATGGGTTCATCACTTCGAACCCGAAACAAAACGGCAATCAATGGAGTGGCGCGACACCCACTCCCCTACCAAGAAAAAGTTTAAAGCCATACCCTCAGCCGGTAAAGTCATGATTACAGTCTTCTGGCACGCTGAAGGGGTTATTCTGTTCGATGTCCTTCCCCATGGTCAAACGATCAACTCTGAAGTGTATTGTGCTACTCTTCAGAAATTGAAGAAACGACTTCAGCGTGTTCGTAGGCACAAAAATCTGAACGAACTTCTCCTTCTTCATGACAACGCAAGACCTCACACAAGTCTTCGCACCCGAGAGGAGCTCACAAAACTTCAGTGGACTGTTCTTCCTCATGCACCCTACAGCCCCTATCCCGCACCGTCGGATTTCCATATGTTTGGCCCAATGAAGGACGCAATCCGTGGGAGGCACTACGCGGATGATGAAGAAGTTATTGATGCAGTACGACGTTGGCTCCGACATCGACCAGTGGAATGGTACCGTGCAGGCATACAGGCCCTCATTTGAAGGTGGCGTAAGGCCGTAGCATTGAATGGAGATTACGTTGAAAAATAGTGTTGTGTAGCTAAAAGATTGGGGAATAACCTGATGTATTTCAATGCTGAATAAAACAACCCCTGTTTCAGAAAAAAAAAATGTGTCGCATTACTTATTGAACTGCCCTCGTACATTAAAAAAAGGGTCGTATTTCTCTAAGAGGACGTTATAGAGAGATCATTGATTTTAACTCTCTAATAATGCAGGGGCATGTCCCTTGCTAACTTGATATATATATTTGTTGCAGTGTACTATTTATGTAACTTGGGATATCGCTGTACTCCCTTAAATATCACATTGTGCTAATTGCCCACTCTTGTATTTATTTATGTGTCATTGGAATACTGAGAGAAAATCAGTAAAATTGTAATGGCCGTTAAAAGCAATGATGGGGTGTATTCATGCGCACAAGTGCTTGCAGACGGTGCGTAGCAGGAGTACATTTGTTGTTAAATAATGCTTTGCAGAAACTGGTTATCGATTTGTTTGGTTATCATATTACTGTAATTATTCAGTCCCATGTTTACACATGTCTGTGGTAAACGCTCTTCCAAAAGTGGGAGAAGTGGGAGAATATCAAAAAATAGTTCAAATGGCTCTGAGGACTATGGGACTTAACTTCTGAGGTCATCAGTCCCCTAGAACTTAGAACTACTTAAACCTAACCAACCTAAGGACATCACAAACATCCATGCCCGAGGCAGGATTCGAACCTACGACCGTAGAGGTAGCGCGGTTCCAGACTGTAGCACCTAGAACCGCTCGGCTACTCCGGCCGGTGGGAGAATATCAGTCAAAAGTTGTAGATAGGCGTGTTCAGGCTCTAGAGTGCTGACAGAAAACAAGATGATATCATTAATTTATAGTAAATCAGCGGCGCCCCAGTCACACACTGTAATCTAAAAGTCACTTATGACATTGTGTTATTATTTTCTACGATTTTTCAGATTATGCCTTGAAATCATTAATTTATATTAATTAAGCAGTGGCCTATTCACACATTCCAATGATAAAGCGTCTTATGACATTAAGTCAATATTTCCATCCATTGTGAAGAATACGAAATGGTGTCATGAAATTATAGAGATTCAGCTGTGTCCCTATCACACACTGTATTGTCAAAGAATCTTTCCTCATAAATTAATATTTCCTACCCCTTTTGCAGAATATGCTATGACGTTATTAAATTACAATAACTCAGCCAAGCAACAGGTACACGCTATAATGTCAGAAAGTCTTATCTCACATTATTGTAATATTCACCTCCATTTTTAAGTACGATGAATACAGTGTACTGACTTCAAATGATTAAATTCCCACACAAGTTGAATAGTAATAAAATGGCGAGGAGGGCTTCATTTAAGCTATGCTGTTCGTCTAGAGAGAGAAAGGGTAGGAGGTGGAGGGTGGAATCTTCTTAAATAATTATCTTAACCAATTGGCCCACTCTATGCATGACATCCATTTTCCCGCTATTTTTGTATCACGCAGTTGACAGAGAGATGTGGGTGGTGGAAGGAGGGGGGAGGACAAATAACATGCATTACGTTAAAACCTCACCTTGAATGTACCACGTGCAATGGCCCAAGAAGCATTATGTTACATTCTGACACTGAGTCTACCAGGCATAACCACTCCAGAGGTGACGATGAGGGTATCAGGCTACACCGTGACCTGGAGTATGGCACTGAAAACCTACCCGTGAGAAGAGTGACGCAGTGAAGAACGGGAAAGAAAACTGATGCTGTGGTAAGAGGACCATCTGTCTGGTTTTAGCTAGTGTAAGTGTATCAGACGGACACTCGATGTCCGTTTCAGAAAGGAAGCAAGACTTAAGGAAAATGAAGATATGTTCATAGGATCTGTTGATCTAGAAAAAGCTTTTGACAATCTGAAACGGTGTCAAATGGTCGAAATTTTCAGAATAAATAGGGAAAGACGGGTAATATACAATACGCGCAAAAATCAATGAGGAACATATTCCCGACTGTAGGGTCGAACAGCGATCAACACAGTTTAAAGAAATATATTTTTGAAGTAATTTTTGATTTGCTTACCGGTCTAGGCACGAAGTACCGTCATCAGGCTACTATATGTTCAAAAAATGCCAGTAAACAGTTGGAACAAAATGCAAGAGAATTTTACGAAACCTGTTCCTCTGTGAGGGCGCGGATGGTACAGACTGCAACCTTAAAACGTGTAGTTGGCCCCTTACCGCCGGAAAGCAGAGATCACGCTCTCTTCCCAAGTGCGTATGTCCCATATTAAAAGTCAATGCTGAGCTCTAGAAATCATTTTAAATCAGTGATTTAAAGATTTATTTTGAGATGATACGGGCCCTTGCACAATGATGTTTTAAATGCACTTGACTACCTGTTGTAAGTTGCAGATGCACAAAGTAGCTATGGACGGAAGTGGTCTTATCACTTACAGATGTGCAGGACCGCCAGGTGCTGAATATAGTAACTGCACGAAAATGCCGCAATATGATAACGTTCGCAGCACGGCATGTTTGTATGAATTAGTGTCGTGGTCCTTTGTGGTCTCTTAATATCAAAACTCATCGATGTAGCTTCTCGCAGTTGCCAGTTACCGACGCGCAGTGGTTATCACGGCCGTGGCTGGTGGATGAACCACGACCCAGCGTGGAGAAGTGTGATACAACATTGCTGAGAGCGCCTGCATACACATGGCCACAGCGTGGATGAACAGACGTTAACAAAGTGATGGATACTCACACTGTGACGCCACTCCCTCTGAATGCTCGGAGCTTTTCAATAAAAGTAATTTAGGGTTTTTAATATACAACACCATACTTTTGACGACATTTAAATGATTAAAAGATTCATGCTCAGATCGATTTTTATTCTGATATAAACTGTATACAAGCGGTCTGAGTGTAAACATGGGTTTTAATGTTTTATTGTAGTGGGCACTATTTTATACTTTGTTTCGTTACTTAATTTGTTAATTTCATATGTTATGTTATTTAATGTATTAGTAATCTTTCACATTGTGACTTTCTGTAAGAAGTAAAAAATTTAGCTCTGTGCATAGGGGGCTCACTTATCATTGCTGCCCCCAACCTGGGTTATTTTGAGGTTGCACTCTGTACCATACCTTACGATCATACAGAGAAAACAAATTTTGTAAATTGTCTCACACTATTTTTCTACGTTTCTAGGTACTGGACTTATTTAATCATAGGATGGGTTGAGGATGGTGCTATGTACCGAAACCGAGTAGGCAAAGTACACAAATTTCAACGAAAGACTAAAACGCATATTTTTTCTAAAGGGAACACTAAGAACGGAAGGCCAAGAACGAAGTGCTCGGATTAGAAACTGTTAAGACACGGACGCCGTCTTTCGCCACTTCTGTTCAGTCTATAAATGGAAGACGCAATAACGGAAATAAAAGAAAAAATCATATCAGCCGTAAGATTTGCTGACGACATTGCTTTCATCAGTGAAAGTGATGAATAATGATATGGACTGTTCAATGCAAAGGTCAGTGTAGTGTGTGCAGACTATGGACTGAGTGTAAACCGAAGAGAGACTAAAGTAGTGATGAGTAGCAGAGATGACATTAGCGATTAATTTAACATAAAAGTTGGTGACCACGAAGTACATGAAGTGAATGAATTATGCTAATTCGGAAGCAAAATAACACAAGACGAACGAAACAAGGAGGTCGTAAGAATCAGACTCTCACAAGCAAATAGGGTATTCCTTGCTACTGGTATTGATTATTGACCTTAATCTGAGGAAGAAATTTTTGAGAATGTACGTGTGGAATCATGGAACATGGGAAAACCTGATAAGAAGAGAATCTAATCGTCTGAGGTGTCGTACAGTAGAAGTAATTATGTTACGTGGAATGATAAGGAATGAGAAGGTTTCTCGCATAATCGGCGAAGTCAGTAACATGCGGCAAACACTAACAATAAGAAGGAACAGGACAACAACGCATATCAGGGAACAACTTCCGTGGCACTAGATGTGAAGGGTAAAAACTGTAAACGAAGACAGATTGGAAAACTTTGGAGAAGAAATTGGGGACGTAAGGTGCAACTGTCACTCTGACTGGTGGCTAAAAATATCCCCAGAATGCAGCAATTTAGTAGCCTTCAGAGGCTGTCGAAACATCTGTTGTTAAATTGCTTTAGTGTTGTATAATGTCTTAGTCGAACACCCAAAAGGATTTTGCTGAAAGTAACATCGGTTGTGGAAAATTTGTAGATCTATGAACCTCAGAGTATCCGGATGCACACATAGAGTTTACCTTTTAGATGAGCTGATTACCAATTAACTTTAATTTTAAGCAATATGCACAGGTGTACGTACCTGAAGGAAAAGGTTCCTGGAGAGAGTGAATACCTTCCCAATCTGCAGCTTAAGAGGGCGTGACACCTGTAGCATGAAGATGCGCAGGGTGCTGCAGAAACGCTTGTCCGCCTCTGGCCAGCCACAACTGAAGGCAGACTCCAGAAGCCGCTCGCTCTGAAACACAAATGCCGCCACCGCGTTCTCTGTACAGTAGGGCGAAACTTGTGTCACAATTAAAAATGGCGTTTTTGCCATATCAGAACTAATAAATGAATTATAAGTATTGCACTGACGGAAAAAAATCGCGACACCGAAAAATAAGTAACATAGAGTAATGACATTTCAGGAATACATCTATCTTCCGGATTTCCGGAATATTTCTGGATTTCCGGAAGGCTTTTGACACTGTACCACACAAGCGGCTCACAGTGAAATTGCGTCCTTGTGGAATATCGTCTCAGTTATGTGACTGGATTTGCGATTTCCTGTCAGAGAGGTCACAGTTCGTAATAATTCACGGTACGTCATCGAGTAAAACAGAAGTGACTTCAGGCGTTCCTAAGGTAGTGTTATAGGCCCTTTGCAGTTCCTTATCTATATAAACGATTTGGGAGACAATCTATGCAACCGCGTTCGGTTGTTTGAAGATGACGCTGTCGTTTATCGACTAACAAAGTCATCAGAAGATCAAGACAAACTGCAAAACGATTTAGAAAAAAAATCTGAATGGTGCGAAAATGGCAGTTGACCCTAAATAATGAAAAGTGTGAGTTCACCCACATGAGTGCTAAAAGGATTTCGTTAAACTTCGGTTACACGATAAATCAGTTTAATCTAAAAGCCGTAAATTCAGATGTTAAGATTTGTGTGAAGTCCTAAGGAACAAAAATGCTGAGGTCATCGGTCGCTAGACTTACACACTGCTTAAACTAACTTAACGCTAAGGACAAAACTCACACCCATGCCCCAGGGAGGACTTGAACCTCCTGTGGGAGGGGCAGCACGATTAGTAACATGGCGCCTCTAACCGCGCGGCCGTAAATTCAACTAAATACCTAGGTATTACAATTGCGAACCACTTACATTGGAAAGAACACACAGAAAATGTTGTGGGGAAAGCTAACCAAAGGCTGCGTTTTATTGGCAGGACACTTAGAAAATGTAACAGACCTACTAAGGAGACTGCCTACACTAAGCTTGTCCGTCCTGTTTTAGAATACTGCTCCGCGGTGTGGGATCCTTAGCAGATAGGACTGACGGAGTACATCGAAAAAGTTCAAATAAAGGCAGCACGTTTTGTACTATCGCGGAATAAGGGAGAGAGTGTCACAGAAATGATACAGGATTTGGGCTGGAAATCATTCGTTCCGACGGAATCTTCTCACGAAATTCCAATCACCAACTGTCTCCTCCGAATGCGAAAATATTTTGTTGACACCGACCTACAAAGGGAGAAACGATCACCACGATAAAATAAGGGAAATTAGAGCTCGCACGGAAAGATATAGGTGTTTATTCTTTCCACGCGCTATACGTGATTGGAATAATAGGGAATTGTGAAGGTGGTTCGATAATCCCACTGCCAGGCACTTAAATGTGATTTGCAGAGTATCCATGTAGATGTATATGTAGATATAGGTAACATAATTAAGTTATTAACAATGCAGCATCACAGGTTAAGGTAAGTGCGAAATAAGCCATTGCACATAAGACATGATGGTACATTAATAAACAGTGTAACCTCCAGAATATTGAATGAAAACATCCAAACGTGCATTCATTGTGTTGTACGGACGCAGCTTATCAGTTCGTCAAATGGAGTTCCATGCCTGTTTCACTTAGTCGGTCAATACAAGGACAGTTAATGCTGTTTGTGGATGATGCTGGAACTGTCATCCGACGATGTCCCATACGTGCTCGATTAGAGACAGATCCGAGGCAACATGTCGGCACTCTGTAGAGCACGTTGGGCTACAGCAGCGGTATGTGGGTGAGCGTTTATTTTGTTGGAAAACACCCTCTGGAATGCTGATAATGACCGTCAGCACAAGAGGTCGAATCATGAAACTGACAAACAAATTTGCAGTCAGCGTGCGCAGGATAACCACGAGAGTGTTCCTGATGTCATACGAAATCGCACCCCAGACCGTAACTCCAGGTGTAAGTCCAGAACGTCAAGCATACAGAAAGGTTGGTCGCAGGCCCTCCACTGTGTGTTGTAATTCGATCTTTGTTTGACACAGGATTTGCGCTTACTCAAATTCATGAGCGCTTATGCCTAGACTGTGTGGATACAGCCACGAGTGAGGGGACGGTTGGACAACTGTGTTGGCACATTACAAGTGTCCGTGCAAATGTGCAAGATGAAGAACGAAGCGGGAGGCCCAATATCCAGACTAATGCAATCGCTCAAATGGTAATTATCAAACTGCGATGTAACGGATTCACACTACTGGTCATTAAAATTGCTACACAAAGAAGAAATGCAGATGATAAACGGGTATTCATTGGACAAATATATTATACTAGAAATGACATGTGATTACATTTTCACGCAATTTGGGTGCATAGATCCTGAGAAATCAGCACCCAGAACAACCACCTTTGGGCGTAATAAAGGCCTTGATATGCCTGGGCATTGAGCTTGGATGGCGTGTACAGGTACAGCTGCCCATGCAGCTTCAACACGATACCGCAGTTCATTAAGAGTAGTGTCTGGCGCATTGTGACGAGCCAGTTGCTCGGCCACCATTGACCAGACGTTTTCAGTTGGTGAGAGATCTGGAGAATGTGCTCGCCAGGGCAGCAGTCGAATATTTTCTGTCTCCAGTAAGGCCCGTACAGGATTTGCAACATGCGGTCGTGCATTATCTTGCTGAAATGTAGGGTTTCGCAGGGATCGAATGACGGGTAGAGCGACGGGTCGTATCACACCTGAAATGTAACGTCCACTGTTCAAAGTCCCGTCAATGCGAACAATAGGTGACCGAGACGTGTAACCAATGGCACCCCATACCATCACGCCGGGTGATACGCCAGTATGGCGATGACGAGTACACGCTTCCAATGTGCGTTCACCACTATGTCGCCAAACATGGATGCGACCATCATGATGCCTTAAACAGAACCTGGATTCATCCGAAAAAACGACGTTTTGCCATTCGTGCACCCAGGTTCATCGTTGAGTACACCATCGCAGGCGCTGCTGTCTGTGATGCAGCGTCAAGGGTAACCGCAGCCATGGTCTCCGAGCTGATAGTCCATACTACTGCAAACGTCCTCGAACTGTTCTTGCAGATGGTTGTTGTATTGCAAACGTCCCCATCTGTTGACCCAGGGATCCAGATGTGGCTGCACGATCCGTTACAGTCATGCGGATAAGATGCCTGTCATCTCGACTGCTAGTGATACGAGGTGGCTGGTATCCAGCACGGCGTTCCGTATTACCCTCCTGAACCCACCGATTCCATATTCTGCTAACAGTCATTGGATCTCGACCAACGCGAACAGCAATGTCGCGATACGATAAACCGCAATCGCGATAGACTAAAATCCGACCTTTAGCAAAGTCGGAAACGTGATGGTACGCATTTCTCCTCCTTACACGAGGCATCACAACAACGTTTCACCAGGCAACTCCGGTCTACTGCTGTTTGTGTATGAGAAATCTGTTGGAAACTTTCCTCATGTTAGTACGTTGTAGGTGTCGCCATCCGCGCTAACCTTGTGTGAATGCTCTGAAAAGCTGATTATTTGCATATGAAAGCATCTTCTTCCTGTCGGTTAAATTTCGCGTCTGTAGCACGTCATCTTCGTGGTGTAGCAATTTTAATGGCCATTAGTGTACTTTTGGGTTCTGTTCGATGAATTCCGTCGTTTGGGACTCATCGCTATTTGCCAAACTGTCAGATATCCCAAGCGTGTAATGTGGGCGCCGAAAATGTTCATCTATAAACACAAATAATATTGAGCGGGCCTCGCGGGGTAGCCGCGCGGTCTCGGGTGTCTTGTACGGACTGCGCGGCTTCCTCCGTCGGAGGTTCGAGTCATCCCTCGGGCATGGGTCTGTATGTTGTCCTTAGCGTAAGTTAGGTTACGTAGTGCGTAAGCTTAGGGACTGATGACCTAAGCAGTTTGGTCCCGTAAGACGTTACCACAAATTAAAAAAAAAAAAAGTTAAGCGGATGAGCACTTTTGGACGACTATCTACGAGATGGATATGCCTGTTTTTTCGCGCTATTACAGGCGACTAGACGTTGATGACCAGTACCAACGCGAAACAGCAATGGCGTCGTGCAACGTTGCCAATACCGGATAAATTAGAGACCGACAAGTTAAGAAATGACGGCTATTGTTTTTGGGACGTAAAACGCCTTCTTTCGATTGATTTCAGAGTACGTTGTTCTAGTAATACAGCCGCAGTGTATTGCGAAATAGATGTGTGAGACCTAACACCTGAGCCTGGTACGAGGAACTGTTGTCCGGGTTAGTCCTCTTCATTGTTAATGCGTTCCCAATCAATGCTGCCCACATCGAAAAAAATCCCCAACTTTTCCAAGACTGCGAATACTACGCTTTATTTAGACTTCAAGGTTGATGGACTTTCCTAGAGGTCAGTGGACGTCATGTGACTCAGATTTTCACTATAAGCTTCTCGACCACACTCAGAATGGCGTCGACATGGCAAGCAGTGACTGTTACCTCTTACTGCAGTTGGTGGACAACAACTTGCAGACCAGGAGGGCCACAATTCGTTTCCCAAGCGGAGAACTTATATGAAGAAGGCTTGAAGACACTAGGCCGAAGTTACGAATAGCTTTCGCGAACATTTTGCACCATTTTACTTTGTCAAACACGTTTTGTAGAACAACAAATGCAACGTACGTGTCTCGATTTTCCGTAAGTCTTGTTTCCATTATGAAACGCAAAGTCAGCTGACTTCCTCTAGTGTCTTTTCCTTTCCTAAAGCCAAACTGAATCTTCTTTCACGTTCTTCTGTATATTATTTTTGTCGAGAGCGCTGATGTACGAACTGATAAGCTGACTGTATAATAGTTTTCACACGTATCTAACATGACAACTTTCTGAAACGTGTGGAAGATTTTTTTAATTTTTTTTTATTTTTGTAAATACTGATGCCATGTGTCTAGTAACGTAGATTCTATAGGCCAATTTGAACTTGAATAATCGTTTGGTTTCCAACTTCTCCCAATGACGTGAGATGCCTATGTCTTCCGTCTCGTTTGATCTCAAATATTCGAAAGCTCTGCTGATTGCTGACTCTAACATAAAATCCCTTTTATCTTTCATATCGTCTTCCATTTCATTTACAGTCACGCTACGTTCACACTGCGGGATTTGTCGCGGAGATTCGTGCCCGGCACATCTAGCTGATGAGGTGTGGCACAAGTCGCAAATCCCTGCGACTTTTACCTGCAACGTCGACGCTAGAATTCCGATAAATGCTCTGTTCCGGCACATGTGCCTGTCTCCGTTCGCCGAGCGATATCACGGCACAAATCGCAGATATATTTTCTACTGCGCTTGCGCAGTTCACAGGCAGACGCGAGGTGTTGCATCTTGGGTACACGTGATCAGCTCTGTACGTTACGTAGCAATTGGTGTTATAACCTGTAATCTCGTCCTATTTTGCATTCGTTTGCGATGATGGAGTGGATGAAGGACTACACAATGAAACTAATTCAAGAATTTCTTGAAAGACGCTGTTTGCGGAATCCATCATCCCCTGATTATAAAAATCGCAATGCCAAACGGGAAGAAATTCATCAGTTAGCGTGTTTATTCGGCGTTTCTGAGAACTTAAGATCTCAATTCCAACGGGAATATAATAAATCAACGACAAAGCCATCAGAATCGGGCAGAGAAGATGTTTACATATCTAAGTGGTATGCCTACAATTCACTGCTATTCATGAAGGACATAAACACGCCAAGAAACAGTTTATCCAGGTTTCACGTAAGTAAGATCGTATTAATTCCTCTTGTTTTTTTATTACAAACTTTTTTTTACGTAACACTGATCATTGTGAATGTGTTCTTTTCTGTAGTACCTGAAAAAAAATATTTTCGATGAACAGTCTCTGAAGTAGCTTCGACACTAAGCAAACAAATGTTGCCACCCCACTTGTCCTTCAGCGGTGACAAAATATGCTGCGCCGGCCGGGGTTGCCGAGCGGTTCTAGGCGCTACAGTCTGGAACCGCAGGACCGCTACGGTCGCGGGTTCGAATCCTGCCTCGGGCACGGATGTGTGTGATGTCGTTAGATTAGTTAGGTTTAAGTAGTTCTAGGGGACTGATGACCTCAGACGTTAAGTCTCATAGTGCTCAGAGCCATTTGAACCATTTTGAAAATATGCTGCAAACTCATTTCTCACTTGCTTTGCGTCTTCGGCAACATTTCTGCCCATACTTGATAGCGATGTAAGTGGTGGATGGTCTCTCCATCTCCCAGGTTCTACAGTCCCTTAATCTGTGTTTTTAGAACTGCCTGGTGGTGAATAAATTAGGCGAGCTTCCGATTTCTTCTTAGGGAGTTGTGAAGATAAATGCAGCACGAAACCACAACAGTTGCTTTATGGGGATCAAGATGAAAAACAGACGACAATATCCCAAAGGCATTTTCGATTACTCTTCGGGCTCTACAGAGTCTGTAATTATATACTCTTTCTTTGCTGCCTTTGTTATGATTACCTGGAAATGGTTCCATTATGTGTTCTTTTAGTGCAAAGGCATCGTCAGCAACAATTACGTTGGGGGTGGACACTTCTCTTCCAGACAGAGGTTCTGGTTCTGGTATGTGCAACTCGCCTGCTTCAAGGGCTTTGTTAAAAGTTGTTCGGTTAAATACACCTCCGTCCGAAACAGGTCCTTGCACTCCCACATCTGCATAGGAAATTGGTAATAGACACCAACTAATGCCATTAACAAAAAGCTGAAAGTGTCTTTATAGTTGTAATTAGTGCTAACAGCATGGTTCAAATGGCTCTGAGCACTATGCGACTTAATTTCTGAGGTCATCAGTCACCTATAACTTAGAACTAATTAAACCTAACTAACCTAAGGACACCACACACATCCATGCCTGAGGCAGGATTCGAACCTGCGACCGCAGCGGTCGCTCGGCTCCAGACTGTAGCGCCCAGAACCGCACGGCCACTCCGGCCGGCGCTAACAGCATGAGCAGGGTTAACAATTCGAACATATTTTCCATCTAAAGCCCATATGCAGTGAGGGAAATTCCAGCGATAGTCAAATTCTCGTGAAATTTGCTTCTATTGTGCTTCAGTTTGCGGTGCGTGAAAAATATAAACAAAGATTCGGAACCTTTTTTCCGTTTTTTGGGGTACATCAGAAGAAGTAAGAAAAGACGATGACTCACAACTGGAAGAAAAAAAAAGTATGAATACTGCGAGTATTTGTAGTACTTCTAGGACACAGTTGAGTCACCCCAAATTCCACCGCAGAAGAAAGCGAAAATTATTCAAAATAATTCGTCTGCCGATGCTGCACTTGAAGTTTTAAAGAGGACAAGTGAGCACCTCCTCACGAAAAAAGAAGATAAATTGACGTCATTTTCAAAATATATTAAATGTGAACTACGAGAATATCGTAATAAAAAACGTCTTACCACTCTGCAAAAGAAAATAGAGGACTTAACATTCGAGGCAAAACTCGAAGAACTAGAAGAATTTGAACAGAGTGAAATTACGAAAATTTTAAGAGAAAACAGTTAAATGTCTACATCTGCGTGTTAAATTCAGTGGTATTTTGTTCTAAGAAATCAATAAAAATAAGTAAGTAATAAAAATAAGTAAGTAAGTAAGTGCATGTACCTTAAGGTGCTGTACGAATCTCCAGTAGCTGAAAAGCATAGTGTAACGGCAAGTTGTTCAGCAGGGGTACAGCCTCTCAACATTTGTATCCTTCAGTGTGTAGTACTGTGCCGTCATATTTAGTAATACTTCAAAGTCCGTCGTAAACAAACGAAGAAAATTTTTGAAGCCCTGTCTGTCTTGAAGTTTAAGGTCACGCATCCCAGAAATATAAGCTCCATGACTAACCCCTTAATTGAGAAAATTACGCACCCACAGCTTGCGTTCCTTTCTCCGCTTATTCTCCGTATTCACTATTATAATCACAGCTCTAGCGCAAAGAAATAGAAGTTCTGCGTCGGATGCCATGTTCCGTGAAACTGACTGGCTGCACGTCGCCAGTGAAAACGCTCACGTTTGCTACTTGGTCCAAGTCGCGAGATACATGTGCCGAGAAACATTTCTCCGCGACTTGTGCCGGGCACGAATCTCCGCGACAAATCCCACAGCTTGAACGTACCTGTAGACAGTTTCTCCCCCTTGTAGAGCTCTTGACCCTACTCTTTCAGTCCATCCGCTCTTTTCTCTGCCTTTAACAGAGCAATTCCTCTTGCACTCATAATGTTGGTGCCTTTGCTCTTAATTTCACCTACCGCTATTTTAACTTTTCTGTATGATAAATCTGTCCTTTCGACTAGAATTTCTTCTTGCTTTTCTAAACATTTTTCCCTGCAACTGTCTGATTTAGCGCTACTGCACTTACCATGTATTTCCTTCCCACGAAATGTTGCATTGCTCTACTGCTGTCTTTTCCCGATCATTTTTATTTCTTCTTTCGACGACCAATTAAAGTGTCGCTTCTGTTACCCAAGATTTCTTTCCAGTTACCTTCTCGAACCTATGTCTACCCATGTTCCATAATTGCTCTTTCGACTGATGTTCATTGCTCTTTAACTGAACTGTTGTGCTCAGTATCGCACTAACTCTAGCCTAAGAGAATTTGAAACGCTCTTCATCAATCCTCAACATCTCAGAATCACAATTCATTCTACATTGGTTCTTCCGACCGATTCTCTTAAATTACAGCCAACTCTTCATTATTACTGCATTGTGATTTAACTCTATATTCGTTTCTGAGTACGTCTGACAATCTAATTCCTCGCTTCGGAATCTCTGTTTGCTCATGATGTAATCCAGCGGGACCATTCCCACGTCTCCAGACGTTTCCAGATATACATCTTTTCCTGTAATTACTGAACAGCGTATTTAGTTTTCACACAGTTATCGACGGATAATGCACGGCTCAAAACTTTGGCGGCCGATGGATAAATGCGTGACGCTGCTGTGCGATTTCACCGTGTAACAGCGTCGCACATTCATCCATCTCCGCCAAAAATTAGAGTCGTACATTTTCCGTCGATAACTGTGTGAACACTAAATACGCTGTTCAATAATTACAGGAAAAAGATGTATATCTGGATACGTCCGGAAATACTAGGGCATAAAGTTTTTGCAAATTTTATTCTGTGTACTCAGTTGCACAGTAACTATGCCTCGCAGACAGCACTTAAACAATATGCTCCCTGTGGCCGAGCGGTTCTAGGCGCTTCAGTCCGGAACCACGCGGCTGCTACGGTCGCAGGTTCGAATCCTGCCTCGGGCATGGATGTGTGTGATGTCCTTAGGTTAGTTAGGTTTAAGTTGTTCTAAGTCTAGGAGACTGATGACCTCAGATATTAAGTCCCATAGTGCTTAGAGCCATTTGAAACATTTTGAACAATATCTACAAATGTCAGCGTTTGAGAGTGAACGTGAGGTTGGGCTCAAAGAAGCCAGTCGGAGTAATCGGCGAATCCCTGTAATTTGAATAGGACCGATGCCACTATTCTACGATGTTGGCAGGAACGGGTGAATCGCGGCTGAACAAGCGTCGAGAAGGAAACGGTCGACCTAGAGAAACGGCAGAATACTAGGGCCGAGCAATCATCACGGAGACACAAGAGCACTGTTTTGATCATTATTATGGAGCTTCACTGACCACAGAGACCATTAATGAGCGCCTGAGAGAAACGGGGCTGAACTCACGGCGCCGCTTTAGCGGACTACAGTTGACCTCTGTACAACAACTAGCACGTTTGCAGTAGTGTGCGCACATTCAGCCTGGAATCTTATTGACTGGAATCTTCAGGGATGTGTTCGCGCTTCGAACTGAAACCCGATAACCAGCGAAGACGTGGCTGGAGACGCTCCAGATAGCGGTGGGCTACCAACCTCAACCTGAGGTGCCACTTCATTTCATAGCAGGAACCCTTTGGTTGTCATCCACGGTACCCTTACAGTACAGTGGTACGTTGATGATATTCGACTCCCTATTTTTTGCCCTTCATAGCAAGTCATCCTGGACTTAAGTTTCATCAAGATAATGCCCAGCCGCACATGGCAAGAGTTTCTACAGCTTATCTTCGTGCTTGATAAACCCTATCTTGGCCAGGAAGGTCGCCCAATCTCTCCCCAGTTGAGAACGTTTAAAGTATTATGAACAATGCCCTCCAACTAGCTCGGTATTTTGACGACCTAACGCGCTGATTGGACAGAATGTGGCACGATATCCCTCAGGAGAACATGCAACAACTCTATCAATCAGTTCCAATAGCTGCTTGCTTAAGGGCCAGAGACAGACCAATGTTCTATTGACTAGCTCAATTTTCGAAGCACTTTTTAATGAATATATCATCCAATTCTTTCAAAATTATAACCATTTTTCTGTGAATGTACATTTATATCCTGTCCTTTCTGCCTGCTGCTACCGAGCCTATATACCCTCGTAACTTTCTCTTCTATTCCTTCTCCTATACGATGTTCAAATCCCTCTAATTACAGTAGAGTCCCATTAATCCGAACTAATTGGGACCGAACCTTGTTGGGAGTGCTGATTTGTTCGGAATAGACTGAATTACGGTGACGAGTTTTCTGGAATGAAGTATACCAAGAAGATAAGTAGGTACACCTTGGTAACAGATGGGAACAAGTGTGGGAACAATGGCTCACTCTCACTCCCTGCCCTTATTGTTGCTATGCATTGTTGAGACCTTTGTAGTGTCTGCGGTCAGTGCACTGACAGTTGGCTCGCAAAGCGCTTGGTTATGTTAGTTATCGATTGCTGGCACGCGTTAACAGTTGTATTCGTTCAGCTGTAGTGGTGAACGTATTTTCATCATGAGTAAATGTAAACCTACAACTTTAACTCTCAAAGAAAAACTGAATGCTTTGAAGCGGATAGACAATGGTGAGAATGTATGTAAACTGGGAGCAGAACTGGATGCTGGTAAAGCAACCATTTTTGATTGGAAGAAGAACCGAGTGAAGCTTGAACAGTCCTGTGCAACGTTTTCGGGAAAAACACTCGAAATTCGGCAGCCTTTGAAGCAGCCCCAGTACGATAAAGTGGATGAAGCTCTTTTCCTTTGGTTTACGCAGGAAAGAGAAAGGGGAACGCCTTTGAGTGGAGCACTGGTTTAGGAGAAGGCTGTTTACCTTAACAAGTTAATGAATGGTGATGAGTCTTTTTGTGCGAATACTGGTTGCTTGAAAAGATTCAAAGAACGTCGTGGAATCCTTCAGTTAACAATTACTGTAGAGAAGCTTCCTTCTGACCGTGATGTAGCGAAGGAATACTTGGGTGAGTTTGAAAAAATCATAAGAGAGAGAAAGTATTCTCCCCATCAAACTTACAACGCTGACAAGACTGGCTTTAATTTTATGGCATTGCCAACAAAAAGCTTGGCATCAAAAGCAGAAGACCATGCTCCTGGTTTTAAAATGTGCAAAGATCGTGAGACTTTATTAGCGTCCAGCAACGGTGCTGGTAATCACAAGCTGCCTTTAATGTTGATCGGCGTATCTGCTAGGTCCAGAGCTTTTAAAAACTGCAACATGAAGTCCCTGTCCGTATATTATCGCAACCAGAAAAAAGCATGGAAGGATGATAAGCTGTTCAAAGAATGGTTTCACGACCAGTTTTTTTTCCCTCTGTTCGACGGTTTTCTAAGGAAAATCATTTGTCTCCCCGTGCAACCCTTTTAATTGATAACGCGCCATCTCACCCAGGCACTGAGGAATTAATTGATGGAAAAATTGTGGCGAATTTTTGCCGCTGTATTTTACACTACTTCCACAGCCGACGGACCACGGCACACTGCAAACATTAAAACTAATTTACAGAAAACAATTTTTAAGAATGCTGATCCAAGATGATAGCATTCCTTTACTGGACGAAATAAAAACTACCAATGTGAAGGATGTTGTTTATTGGACCGCTAAGGCTTGGCAGAATATTTCAGAAAATACTCTGAGAAAATATTGGAGAAAACTGTGGACATCTCTTGAATTTCAGGACAACCTAGTTGAAAATGGAGAGAAAAATCTACTACAAATGATACAGACAATCCCTGGATGTGAAGAAGCTAGTGAAGGAGACGTAGATGAGTGGATGACATGTGTGGAGAACCTTACTGACGCTGATTTAGTTGCTGCTGTGGCTCAAGACCAGGGAGAAGTGGACTGCTGTGACGGAAGTGACAATGAACCTGAAAGCGACAAAGAAGAGCTGGTGCCACACAGTGACGCAGCAGAAGCCCTTGACGTCGCCATACGTTAGTTGGAACAACAGCCCGCTGCTACACCTGCTGATTTCATGTTTATGAGACGATGATGCAGCTATGCGTCATATAACAGACTGTCTTCATTAGGCCAAAAACTGAATGAGTTTTTGTTCTCTAAAAAGTAGGGATAAAATGTCTGCTGTATTTTACTAAGTCTGACAGCTTTTCTTTCATTGTTATACATTGTTTAAACCTAATGTTTTCTTGCCAAGTTTTCTAATACATGTTTACTGTACTGTGTAAATTAAAACAGTCTGTATGTACAGCAGTTTACCGCACAGTTTTCCATACTTAGACTAACCTTTTTCATGTTCGGATTAACCGAACGTTCGGATTACTAGGATCCGGATTAGCGGGACTCTGCTGTATTAGTTTTTCGTATCCCTTTGTATTTTTATTACCCGTTCATTATTCTCATATACTTTCTCTATTTCTTCATCTTCTGCTTGTATTCACAGTGTATTAACTGTTATTGGTTGATACTGATGAGCTAAATCCTATCACTGAACTGTACACAGTAATTCACTCTCTGCCCTACTTTTCTGCTCAAACCTAATCCTGTTCCCATTATCCCAACTTAAATAAGAAGGCATATATCTGATGAGACCAAATTCTCGTCTGATCAGATACATACCTTCTTATTTCAGTTGTGTGGTGACTACTGACGGCAAATTCTGGTATGCTGCTGGGCAGTTCGAAGTGAAACTGAAGAGTGGCTGCACGGTAAACTACCTTAACAAACAGTTACAAGGAGTCACGACACGCAACCAGTGTTTTTCCGCGACCATACTAATAATCATAGTCTGCCACCGTGTTTGTTTCTTGCAGACAATTCCGTAAACTGCACTTAAAATATTAGGATTGGAATAGATTCCTTGAAATAAATATTTAGTAGCTCTGGAAGGGAATTATGTGGTAAAGTAATTCAAGAATTGGATGTCTCTGGCCTTCGCTATCTGAAAGCTATCCAGTAGTAAAATGCTTCATCGAAATGAAAAACCATCTTTTCATTTTACCGTTGCTCTTTGGAATATTTGGATGAAATACAATGGAGCGAATTACATCACAGGTAGGCCGGAGTTTGTGTTTGACAAAGAACGTACATTTACATTTAACGAGACGTGACGTGCAAATTCCTCGCCACTGTTTCACGACCCACTTGTTCGTTGCTAACAGTCATATAGAGAATATGTTTCCTCGGGGGAAAGCCTTTAAGCATGTGAAACCTTTAGATACACCGATGAAAATTGGCGGCATGTGCTGCTTACAATGCGATATACACTCAGTTTTCCTTCTCTGAAAGCACTTTCGTGACACTCTGCACAAGCTATCAGCACTTCACCTAACTGTAGCCTTAAAATCAATTTGGTAATAAAAATTTTCCGAAAAACATAGTCCAAATGACCTTCTGTAATCTTATTATATATTTATATAGATATTCACTCGACGGTATTTTCTCTAACCCCCAAGATTCAAATGATCGAATAACTCTTTTGTGGACAGAGGATCATGTCGTTGAGAGACGGATAAACCTCAGTCTGGTACTCATCGATCCCACTGAAACTCCAGGAATTTACAAATTAATTTATTTCCTAATTTTAAGTCGGAAAGAAAACATAATTCTTCCGTGTGCTTCGCCACAGATCTTCTGCGTGTTGTATATGCTCCATTTTTGTAGTTGAAATAACACATCAGTTTATAATATGATGACTGATAACCTTTCTGATTTGTCACGCATCCGATTTTGATGTCATATTCTGCCGAACGTTGGTGCAGTTTTAACCGAAAACATTCCCTTAACACTGGCACGACAGCCTGTGTACAAACGACGATTTTCCAAAATTTTAGCCAGGTAGCTTCAGTGAAAGGAACGGAAAAACTGGTTTGAGTAGCTTGTTTGTGAGTACAAACGAAAGCTAATATAGTTACAAAAGTAATCCTATAGACACTCAATCCATCTAGCGAAACTGACACATAATCTCCCAATCACCGGCATTAGGCGGCTCCACCACGTACCTGGTCTATGATTTCCTGGCCGTACCAGCAAAAGTGGGCAGTCTGGTTGATGTATGCTGGGAAAGTCAGCACTTTCTTCAGAACGGTTGATCTCTTCGCGCCCGGACGGAAAGCCTGGCAAATACAAATAGAAATCTGCATTATATTTGAGCTTCTGAAGTGATTATTACAACGAGACGTGGCTGTAACATAGGCAGCGAGTGATTCGTGTAGAATTTCTTTAGCTGAAATGTCCCCAAAAAAAGTGTTATGTGGCTACACACAGGGGCTTACAGGATTCGCCTTTACAGTACTTCCGACCGGAAGGGGAGTTATTTACTAGGACAGTCTACATGCTTTAAATATAACAATGGCTATTTCTGAAATAAACTTGTGGCACAGGTAATATAAAGCGCAATGACGTTTCTGGTATGGATCTAGCGCAGCCCGAAGAATGATTTGGTGCAGTTCTTCACTCTGATCTCTGCTGTGCAAGCCTCTTCAGCTCTGTATAGGTACTACAACGTATATCCGTCTGAACCTATTTACTGTATTCAAGCCTTTGGTCTCACTCTGTAATTTCAACCCTCCACGTTCCCCATCCAGCGGGTATTGTAAAAGACTGGCATTTGAGCACCATTGGTTCTACCCTTCTTGCGATTCCTTGTTCCTCGAAGTCACATAATCTGCTTTTCACTCATCATTCACCCTTGTTCGTTTACACTAGCATTGCGGTAAACACTTGCACCAAAGTGTGAGAGTGAAGTGACTCGTCAACTGGAAACGCGTTCCAAATTTGATGTACACTGAACAGCAAGATTCTTGTGGGCAAAACGCTATGTTGCACAGGGATTCACTATGTAAATCTGGCGGTATGTGGAGCAAATGTAATGTCGTGTCCAGGAATACTGAAATTGTGCCAGCAATTTGATCGCCGCGCGGGATTAGCCGAGCGGTCAAGGGCGCTGCCGTCATGGACTGTGCGGCTGGTCCCGGCGGAGGTTCGAGTCCTCCCTCGGGCATGGGTGTGTGTGTTTGTTCTTAGGATAATTTAGGTTAAGTAGTGTGTAAGCTTAGGGACTGATGACCTTAGCACTTAAGTCCCATAAGATTTCATAAACATTTCAGCAATTTGATTGGGAAGGAAGGGTATCGACTTGGATCACAGACTGTAATTCGTAGGAAAAGGGTACCATCAACCGTAAGTCTTCGTAACACTTTTATTATTTAAGCAAACAGTTTCGTCGCTTCATTAGCCACATTTTCAGGCCACTATGCAAAAGATATTGGAGCCGTCCGAACTTAGGTGCACTTATTGTAGGTACAGTACATACTGAACTGGATACCGCGGACTTCTATTTATTCTACCTGTACACTGCACACGCCCGAGGACAGTTGCCTTTTTCACGTGGGGTCCTGAAGATGACAATAATGAAGCGTCGAAATTGATTGATTAATAATAAATAAAAATAAAAAAATAAATAAATCACAGCTGCTGGTATACTTTTTCTACGAATGATTGATCAGCCGCAGTCCCACATCCACGTCTACTTATGAGTTTCCAACGATGAAGAGATTCGCGCAGAGGTTCTCGAATGGCTACGTGACCAAGGAGCAGATTTCTTTTGTCGAGGAACTAAACGATTGGTAGAATCATGTGACGGATATTTGCAGACGTGGTGAATATGAAAAACATTGTCATTTACCTACGTTCATTTGAACTCTAACGCAGAATTCAATAAACGTTTCATGGCCTGTCTCTGTAATGTCTAACTTAATTTATAAAAAAATTAAAACAAAACAAAAAATCAAGCAAATCTTGCTTAGCTACCAGTGGAACATTAACCATAATCATTTCCTTCCTCGTAATTTTGTTCGTTACGGAAATAGGAAGAACAGTACGTCTTGTTTAGTTTGCATACTACTTTTTTTCTTTTTTCGGTTCGGAACTTCCTCTTCTGAAGGCCATTCAAAAATGTATCACTGCAAACCATTCACGATAACATGAAGTTATTAGAAACGTAACAAAAGTCCGACTTTGACTCTACTCTCGTAGCACACAGGACAGGTACGTGGGGAAATATAACTCGTTGAGTGTGAACGTAGGCCTCCGCGGCCGTTGTCACAGTCAACAAAATTCTTCTGGGTTTGAGGCCGCACTCTCAACTATAAAATTCCGACGTTGCGGCAGCTGTTGCAAGGCGCCTTCCTCCGGGTGTATTGCTAACTGCTGGATGCTGCTGCTGTTGCATGACAGGGGACTCATGGGCCCCTGTTGTTCGATGGAGTCCAAACGGGGGGTGCTATGCCTCCACGGTGGCGATTGTCCGTGAGTTGACCTGACTTCATGATGATGTCCTTGCAGTCGGTTGGGACGGTGTCTTCTGGACGCATGTGCGACTTATTGGTCGCGAAGCAGGTGGAGCCATCGGGTTGTGTTAAGTCGTGGCACCCGGTGACCCAGTGCTCGGAGGAGCGGATTTGTGGACTGAGCGCACTTCTCGTAGAAGAGCTGTGCAGCCTGGCGGAACCTATCACGAACAGTAGGTATGTTGGAGACCCGGTTGAGGTCGGCGGACGGGAAGTCCTGAACTGCTGGAGAAGCACTAGTTTGTTACTTATATACTATGAAGGAGTACTGTCATTGGATATGAGGGTAAGGAGGAAAGGGTATTAGTTAATTTTATTGGTCTTTGCATTGCGTGTTGTTATTGGCGGAAATCGGTTTTTTCCACTGGGGTTTCCTTCATTGCTTGCCATTGGTGGAAATCGGCGAAAAGGAAACTGAGCGGCGTCTGCAGCGTAGCGCTGTTTACTAACTGCGCACTATCGACTCTGTGTACCCTCCGCTGTTGTGGCCTACCGCGCGCCTGTTGCTTTGCGAGAGCTGTCCTTCCGCAAAGCTGTCACTGCAGGCAGCCATGACGCTGAAAGTCGGTACCCGTCTTCTCTATTCGTATTGTCAGGTCGCTTGGCTATTTCTGTAGCCTCTCTAATCTTCCTCCTCAAACGAAACGGCTGTTTCGCCAGTACGCGGACCTCTCGAAATTCGATCTTCATCCTACACTGATACTAATGTTCTGCCACTACTGATTTGTTGTATTGTTTGAGGCGGATGTATCTCTCATGTTCAGTTAACTTTGTGCTTATTGGACGCCCACTCTCCCCTACATACACCAGTTCACATTCGCACACTATTTCATAAACTCCGGCTGCACGAAATTTGTCAATTGTATATTTTGTCGAGCCCAGAACGTCTTTTACATTGTTGTTGCTACGAAAAATCGGCTTAATACCTGCCCGACGGAGAATTCTGCCCAGACGTTCAGTAACCCTTTGTACGTATGATAGCAGGATGGTGTTCTGTGCTTCGTCCTGCAGTACCCTATTGCCCCCTCCTTCAGCGCCATGGGTTTGTGTATCATCCTCATGTCGTAGCCATTAGCTCCAAAAATGGACCTTAGGTTCTGTAGTTCAGTATTCAGATTGTGTTCATCGCTGATCCTGAAGGCTCTCTTAGTTAAAGTTTGCAGGGCCGATTTCTTTTGCGTAGGATGGTGGTGGGAGAATGCATGCAGGTACCTGTCCATGTTGGTGGGCTTCCTATAAACTGTGTCCAAGTGTAGGGAAGCAGCCTACTCACGCTGTAATAAATTCACATCAGTCTTTCCATTGTGTGCCAGCCGAATCCGCTGTAACTAGCTCTGACGTCATAAATGTTGCGCAATACTTTTAAAATCAAGTAAGTAACCTGAAACGGTTCTAGCATGTCAGGAGTAATACTAAATTAATATGTGTTGAATTTCAGTTCGATAACGTTAACCATTTTCGAAATTTGAACGTTTTTATGTAAAAATCATTGGTGCAACAGAAAAGAGTTAGAGACTTAAAAATTTATATTTGCATTCCTTTTTCATAATCATTTGATAGAAACAGTACTTTGGATCTCACAAATTAAGATTTTAGTTGAAATTCAATATTTTCTGGTTTTTGTCTTAAAAATTAAGGAAGCAAGATAGATTAAGTAGGCTAATAAATAAGGCTAGGATGTTTATATTTAAGTAGAATGGAGTTCCGCTATAATCATAAAGATGTGAGAAGTTTCAATTGAATAACTATATAACTATAGCGATAGCGTATATCCAAAGGGCAAGTTCAGAGCTCGTCTACTGCGTGTAGTGTAATTAAATTAATTCTCTCGCCCAAAATAATTGACTTAGCCACGTCAGATTTTTATTATGATTACTTACCTGTGTGCTGAAAGCACATTTAAATTGAGAGCTTCATCGGCCATCAGCAAAAGGAGCTATGATGTATTCAATGACTTAAAGTGGTGGATTACTAGCCCAGCGGCTAGTCGGGAGAGCCGATTTGATCAGGCGTTCCCTTAGCCGTCCGCACCGCGGCTTTATATATAACAACGCTGCGCGAGGAATAAAGGCCCCAGTTCTCTCCAGACGCTGAATAGCACACCATCTGTGTCGGGAGACGCGTCGCGTCGGCATCATCACTATAAACAGCCTCGGATGCCGTATAAGTTACTCAGGATACGCGTAACCATGAAATCATTTTCGAGTGAAGTGTTAATTCTGAGATGACTTTAATTATCTATCTTCAGTTTGCGTATGTCGTATTTTCACGTGCCGCCGCAGGACAGACATTCTACCATTATTTTAGCGTGGCGTTTGATGAACATAATCATCAAATTATGGCGAGCATTCACTTAAACATTTAATTTGGACAGTTATAGTTGCATCAGCGCATTAGACTCTGAACTGCTCTGTTAGTCAGATTGTGTGGATTCTTTTTTTTCATCTGTGATTTTCAGAATATAACGAAGTTTTTTTTTTCACGATCGTTTTTGATTATGAATCCCAGACAATCTCCAAATTCCTCGGAGCTATAAGCTGTAGCTATAAGTATATTTCTCAGATGAAGTGGGCACTAGGAATTCTAATTACAGGCTTCACGTTTTGCTAATCACTTTCTGGTTGCCAATATTGTAGTTAGAGAGCCAGTGTTGAGAACGGCAAAAGACAGCATAAATAATAGGAACAAAAAATTTTAAACAACATAAAAAAATGGTTCAAATGGCTCTGAGTACTATGGGACTTAACATCTATGGTCATAAGTCCCCTAGAACTTAGAACTACTTAAACCTAACTAACCTAAGGACATCACACAACACCCGGCCATCACGAGGCCGAGAAAATCCCTGACCCCGCCGGGAATCGAACCCGGGAACCCGGGCGTGGGAAATAAACAACATAATTCCACCCGCAGCCCCACATATGGTTAAACGGCCGGGAAATGAAGTGTTTCTACATTACAATTCTACATTTAAATAACAACATAAATTCCACCTGCTGCCCCACATATGGTGCATCGGCCGGCAATTGCATCTTTTCTGCAGCTACATTTTAAACAACAACATATAATTTCCACCCACCGCCCACATATGGTGAAACGGCCGGGAAATTCATCTTTCCTATCCACTAAAGTTTCTACATTACAATTCTACATTTATGGAACAACATATTATTCCACCCGCCGCCCCACAATTGGTGCATCGGCCGGGAAGTGTTTTTACAAAACATAATTAAACAAAAATAAATTACCAACAGCCGCCCTACATATGGTGCATCGGCCGGGAAATGCATAATTTCTGCATTCTACAAAACCTTATAACATTAAATTCCACCCGCCACCCCGCATATGGTCCATCGGCCGGAAATTGCATCTTTTCTGCAGCTACATTTTAAACATCAACATATAATTTCCACCCGCCGCCCCACATATGATGAAACGGCCGGGAAATTCATCTTTCCTACCCACTAAAGTTTCTACATTACAATTCTACATTTATGGAACAACATATTATTCCACCCGCCGCCCCACACAAGCTCCCCCTCAGGCTTACGGTAAACTTCCACCACGAGAAAAGGAAATACCCCGTTCTTTTCTATCACCATGTTAAAGTGAATTTTGCTGTGCTGCAGGTTGAAATGTTGGTGGAAGTTCTGAAGCTCTTCAAAATGGTTCAAATGGGTCTGAGCACTATGGGACTTAACATCTATGGTCATCAGTCCCCTAGAACTTAGAACTACTTAAATCTAACTAACCTAAGGACATCACACAACACCCAGTCATCACGGGGCAGAGAAAATCCCTGATCCCGCTGGGAATCGAACCTGGGAACCCGGGCGTGGGAAGCGAGAACGCTACCGCACGACCACGAGCTGCGGACTACTGAAGCTCTTTTTCTCCGTGTGGCCAGATAACAAAGGTGTCATCAACGTATCGTAGCCAGCATTCAGGGCGTAATGGTGCGGATTGGAGTGCTATTTCTTCGAAATCTTGCATAAAAATGTGTGCTGCGGCAGGCAAAAGAGGGAACCCATAGCTACACCGTCCGCCTGCTCATAAAAATCCCCTTTCCACCTGAAATAGGTGGTCGTCAAACAGTGGGGCACTAGTCTGCAGATATCAGGTGCGATGCTTTCCTCTGAGGTGCTCATGGTGTCCGTCACGGGCACATACGTGAACAAAGACTTCACGTAAAATCTGATCAAGCGTTACAAAAGTAAGCATACATAATACATACATACGTAATCCCCCAGTTATCGATATTAGTTGACTCTAAACCTGGTGAATGATTCCTGGCCGTACGAGCAGACAGAGATGCCTCATATTAGCAGACTTCTGACTAAAAATAGGCTATGTGAACAAGTGGTGGTAAGTTCCTATGGGACCAAGTTCTTGTGGTCATCTGTCCCTAGGCTTTTTTTTTTGGTCATCAATCTACTGACTGGTTTGATGCGGCCCGCCACGAATTCCTTTCCTGTGCTAACCTCTTCATCTAGAGTATCACTTGCAACCTACGTCCTCAATTATTTGCTTGACGTATTCCAATCTCTGTCTTCCTCTACAGTTTTTGCCCTCTACAGCTCCCTCTAGTACCATGGAAGTCATTCCCTCATGTCTTAGCAGATGTCCTATCATGCTGTCCCTTCTCCTTATCAGTGTTTTCCACATATTCCTTTCCTCTCCGATTCTGCGTAGAACCTCCTCATTCCTTACCTTATCAGTCCACCTAATTTTCAACATTCGTCTATGGCACCACATCTCAAATGCTCCGATTCTCTTCTGTTCCAGTTTTCCCACAGTCCATGTTTCACTACCATACAATGCTGTACTCCAGACGTACATCCTCAGAAATTTCTTCCTCAAATTAAAGCCGGTATTTGATATTAGTAGACTTCTCTTGGCCAGAAATGCCTTTTTTTGCCATAGCGAGTTTGCTTTTGGTGTCCTCCTTGCTCCGTCCGTCATTGGTTATTTTACTGCCTAGGTAGCAGAATTCCTTAACTTCATTGACTTCGTGACCATCAATCCTGATGTTAAGTTTCTCGCCGTTCTCATTTCTACTACTTCTCATTACCTTCGTCTTTCTCCGATTTACTCTATACCATACTGTGTACTCATTAGACTGTTCATTCCGTTCAGCAGATCATTTAATTCTTCTTCACTTTCATTCAGGATAGCAATGTCATCAGCGAATCGTATCATTGGTATCCTTTCACCTTGTATTTTAATTCCACTCCTGAACCTTTCTTTTATTTCCATCATTGCTTCCTCGATGTACAAATTGAAGAGTAGGGGCGAAAGGCTACAGCCTTGTCTTACACCCTTCGTTCTTGATCGTCCACACTTATTATTCCCTCTTGGTTGTTGTACATATTGTACATGACCCGTCTCTCCCTATAGCTTACCCCTACTTTTTTCAGAATCTCGAACAGCTTGCACCATTTTATATTGGCGAACGCTTTTTCCAGGTCGACAAATCCTATGAAAGTGTCTTGATTTTTCTTTAGCCTTGCTTCCATTATTAGCCGTAACGTCAGAATTGCTCTCTCGTCCCTTTACTTTTTCCTAAAGCCAAACTGATCGTCACCTAGCGCATTCTCAATTTTCTTTTCCATTCTTCTGTATATTATTCTTGTAAGCAGCTTCGATGCATGAGCTGTTAAGCTGATTGTGCGATAATTCTCGCACTTGTCAGCTCTTGCCGTCTTCGGAATTGTGTGGATGATGCTTTTCCGAAAGTCAGATGGTATGTCGCCAGGCTCATATATTCTACACACCAATGTGAATAGTCGTTTTGTTGCCACTTCCCCCAATGATTTTAGAAATTCTGATGGAATGTTGTCTATCCCTTCTGCCTTATTTGACCGTAAGTCCTCCAAAGCTCTTTTAAATTCCGATTCTAATACTGGATCCCCTATCTCTTATAAATCGACTCCTGTTTCTTCTCCTATCACATCAGACAAGTCTTCACCCTCATAGAGGCTTTCAATGTATTCTTTCCATCTATCTGCTCTCTCCTCTGCGTTGCACTCTCAATGTTACCACCGTTGCTTTTAATGTCACCAAAGGTTGTTTTGACTTTCCTGTATGCTGAGTCTGTCCTTCCGACAATCATATCTTTTTCGATGTCCTCGCTTTTTTCCTGCAGCCATTTCGCCTTAGCTTCCCTGCACTTCCTATTTATTTCATTCCTCAGCGACTTGTATTTCTGTATTCCTGATTTTCCCGGAACATGTTTGTACTTCCTCCTTTCATCAATCAGCTGAAGTATTTCTTCTGTTACCCATGGTTTCTTCGCAGCTACCTTCTTTGTACCTATGTTTTCCTTCCCAACTTTTGTGATGGCCCTTTTTAGAGATGTCCATTCCTCTTCAACTGTACTGCCTACTGCGCTAATCCTTATTGCTTACACGCTACGTAATCTAACTTAAACTAACTTACGTTAAGGACAACAGACAAACTCATGCCCGAGGGAGGACTCGAATCTCCCAAGGGGGGCAGCCGCGCGAACCGTGGGAAGGCGCCCAGACCGCGCGGCAGTCAACAAGTCTTCACCTTTCTGTTACAGTAATAGTGATTATTATTACTATAGGGAATATAGCAGTACACAGTTATGTAATTACATCCTAAATGAATCCTTGCAAGAAACGTCACAAGCCATAAAAAATAAGCATTTATCTGTTTGACCTTACTGATTATTTTAACATATTGTGACTAAGCAGTTTCTATTTTACGGGTAAACTGTGCCAGAAATTTTGCACTGTGTTCTGTTGCCGTTAAACGATGAAAAGATGTTCTGCGCATTATTTGTTAGACCACACATATAATGTGCCACACCTCTGTCAATGAAAGAATTAGTGTCGTCTGGAATCGGACATACGTCAAACAAAGATACATTATAATTATTGGCAGGTTAACGATGAAGAAATGCAGTGGATACGAAACTGAGTCCTGGGACCGTTCCCTGCTTTATAGCTCTGGCATGAAATTGAGAATTATTCCCTATTTATTGACAATTACGATTACTGAAAGGTCAAAAAGAAACGACACATTGGTCGCACGGAGTATAGCATTGAAGATAGTTAACTGATGAGAAAGTGTACTGTTTTCTTTATCCTCCTACTGCCTTGAGATGACTGTGTTGTCCGTTTAGCTACCTTCCGAGGGTACTCCAAGCAATTGCTGCAGTACTTACGTCCACAAATCCAAGGCCTTGTAAGCAGATGTTTACTGAATTTACGCCCAGCATGAGGACGCTCGATTCACTCATCAGAGATTCCAAGTCGTTGATGATTCTGTAACAACAATGATGGCCCGTTTCTCATCAGTCTGATGTCGAATGAAGAGCAAGGAGAAGAGACTTAGTGCGAACTAACAGCAGCACACTCGCTGTAATTGTCTTAACTTTAGCGGTGACTAAGATTCATGAAAAAAATTACAGTGAGATTGGACCTGGGATAAAGGGCGAAAAGACAGTAACTCGTGGAGGAGTATACTAAAATATGAGCATACTTTTGGAATGGTTTCATTCACATATTTTGTCTTTGTGTGAATCTTTCTTTTTTATTTTTTACTTTTTACTTTTTTTATTTACTTTTCCCCGTGTATATTTGGCCCGTCGACAATAAACATGTGCAGAGATTCTTAACTGAAAAACGAAGTAATTATATAAAATTAATCTAGTTGGAGTATGTTTAAGTAGTATAAAAGACAAAATTAAAATTCGGGGAAAAATTGTGGGAATCTCTGATATAGCCATGGCGTTTACGGTCGACGTTGCTTTAGAAAGGCATCCAACACGAAATTCAGCAATAGTTAAACGAAGATTTCTTATTAATCGTTATATTATTATTTCCTTAAATTTAGGTATAATTCGGGCAACGGCCTTGCCGCGGTGGCTACACCGGTTCTCGTGAGATCACCGAAGTTAAGCGCTGTCGAGCGTGGTCGGCATTTGGATGGGTGACCATCCAGGCCTCCATGCGCTGTTGCCATTTTTCGAGGTGCACTCAGCCTCGTGATACCTACTGAGGAGCTACTCGACCGGACAGTAGCGGCTTCGGTCAAGAATACCATCATAATGACCCAGAGAGCGGTGTGCTGACCCCACGCCCCTCCTACCCGCATCCACTTGAGGATGACACGGCGGTCGGATGGTTCCGGTGAGCCACTCGTGGACTGAAGATGGAGTGCTTAGGTATAATTCAGTTATGCCAACGGCCTTGGCGGTGTGGTAACACCGGTTCCCGTCAAATCACCTAAGTTAAGCGCTGTCGGGTTGGGCTAGCTCTTGGATGGGTAACCATCCGCTCTGCGAGTGCTGCTGGCAAGCGCGGTACACTCAGCCCTTGTGAGGCCAACTGAGGAGCTACTTGACTCAGCGGTTTGCTGAACACATGCCCCTCCATACCCACATCTAGTGACGCCTGTGGGTGAGGATGACATGGCGGGCGGTCGGCACCGTTGGGCGTTCATGGCCTGTTCCGGCGCAGTTTAGTTTCAGAATTCAGTTCTAGAATTTCTTAAACACTACCTACACTTTATTTTGAGCCCTGCGCAAAATTTTGTAGTGAATTATTTTATAAGTTGATTAACTTGTCATGATCGAAGTTCAGAGCCATGTAGACTTTTGCCGAGGACATCATATTCGCCGTTGACTGCAGAACTTAGATTTTTCTTTCACATTTGCAATTTCGCCCTTTGAGACACTTTGGTACTGCAAAAGATTTTGTTTCATTACATGTCAGACTTTGAAATCTTCCGACATGTCTACATGTCGCCGTCAAAAATAAGGCATTTCAGTGTGGAAATATAGTAACATCAGACGAGTCCGAAGCTCTGTACATCGTGAAATGATGTAAATGACGTAATGGAAATGAGCGTTTGGCGTCATTGGCCGGGAGGCCCCTTACGGGGCAGGTCCGGCCGCCTTGGTGAAGGTCTTATTACACACGACGCCACATTGGGCGACCTGCGCGCCGGTTGGGGATGAAATGATGATGAAGACAGCACAACACCCAGACCCTGAGCGGCGAAAATCGCCGACCAGCCGGGAATCGAACCCGGGTCCCTTAGGACGGCAGTCCGTCAAGCTGACCATTCAGCTATTTTTTCTTTCTTTCTTTTTTATTTTTCCACTTTTTCATTGTTTTTTCCTTTTTTCCACTTTTTTTACCGAAGAGAATATTGAAAAAAGTAAAATAAAAGAAAATATAATTTAATAACTAAAAGTAAATAAAGCACCAAACATTTGCGGCGCGATAAAAATATGGCGGCTGTGGGGTGTTTTTAGACCGCTTTTTTTAAACAAAAAGGAAAAAGGATTTTGTAAGGTATGTTTTTCTGCTTTTTTATTTCATTTATTTTTATTTTATTTTATTTTTATGCAAATGGATAAAAGGAAATCCGTTCCTCTTCGGCTACATAAACAGAATAATAGGAAGTCGTACCGTTACGACAAAGGATGCTCCATATTATAGCCCGCTGTGATTTTTTCGATGACTGTCGTCTTGTTGCTGTGTTGTTTCCGTTGTTTGTACAGTCTCATAAAAAAAAGGGAACTGGAAAGAGGTGCTGCGTTTATCTTCTCATGTCATCGATAATCCAGCTGCGAGGCGGATTATGGAATGCGCTCCAAAGAAAATTTGAAAAATTTTGCCTATCTTTATGGTTCTATCGGGGCGGACTGTAAATGACGTGAAATGTTACCAATGGTAACATCCTACCCATAAATCGTTACAAATCAATGTTCTAACTCACTGTTTACCAATTTCTGCTTTCAGCGGCAAATACGATTCTTTTCAAAAATTTTCGTAGTTAACTGAAGTAAAAGTTGCATGCAGCCCTATAAACACCAAAAGCTATATTTATTTGACAGTCGCGAAAACGACGGAAGAGTTGAAATAGACGATATTTCAGCCCCTGTGTTGTTCTGAATCACGATGCAAAGTTCTTTCAGAATAACACAGGTACTGCAACATCGTATTTATCCGCCGACACCGGGTAAGCGACTTTGAAGATGGATGAGTACGGGTTGTAGACGCATCGTTGACGAAATATGAAAGTTTGGGTCTGGTCGTAAATCGTACATGGCTAGCCATATGGTAAGGCGACGCTCGCTATAAGCGGGAAATCTGGGTTCGAGTATCGATCCGGTACTAATTTTCATTGTCTTCATACCATTTTACAGCTGATGGTTGTCCATATTCACCAAAACGTATTAGAAGTAGATGGTTTCGAAGCTGAAAAACAGTTCAAATCGCTAGACGGAGGAAAGGCCACTAGATCTGATGGCACCCCTGTGTGATTTCGTATTGAACGTGGAGGTCTCTTCTGGCGTCAGTTTACCGTAGGTTTCTGGAGCAACGGGGCGTTTCACGCGACTGGAAAAAAGAGATCCTTACAGTATACTGACGAATATTTGTTCTGGAGTAATGTAACACGCACTGTTATTTCCAGAGAAAGCAAATATGTGTCTCAACTAGAAAAAATGGCTTCAACAGTAGAAACAATAGTTGGTACGACTTGAGTACAATAAACTAAGTTAAAAAAAATGGTTCAAATGGCTCTGAGCACTACGGGACTTAACACCTGAGGTCATCAGTCCCCTAGACTTAGAACTACTTAAACCTAACTAACCTAAGGACATCAAACACATCCATACCCGAGGCAGGATTCGAACCTGCGACCGTAGCAGTCGCGCGGTTCCGGACTGAAGCGCCTACAACAGCACGTCCACCGCGGCCGGCTAGAGTAAGTGAATGTTCCTTCAATTAGCAAAGGAAATTATTGTTTAATTGCTGACACGGCAGTGGCTTCACTAGGTCAGGTAGGCAAACGGGTGTTAAGGATGACCAATTAACATCTTTCTTCCACGACTGTTCACTCCAGACAACCACGTAACTAACCACCGTAATGGAAATGTATATGTCTCTGAAACTACTTGTGTTATTATATGTCATTAAAACGAAAATAGCAGAAAATATCTGCTGTAGTTACTTAGCACTCCGTCTGCAGGCCACAAGTGGCCCATCGGGACCATCCGACCGCCGTGTCATCCTCAGATGAGGATGCGGATTGGAGGGACGTATGGTCAGCACAGCGCTCTCCCGGTCGTTATGATGGTTTCCTGTGACCGGAGCCGCTACTATTCGGTCGAGTAGATCCTCAATGGGCATCACGAGGCTGAGTGCACCCCGAAAAATGGCAACAGCACATGGCGGCTGGATGGTCACTTCTAGTACTTCTACACGGCAAATACATTTTTCTTGCATCAGCGATGTGAATACAGAATTAACTCGCCAGCCTAGTTTTGGGTGCTAGAAGAGTATTACAGGGCAGATTATGCTGGTTTAAAATCAATTATCGCTCTACCGTGGAGAGTCACCGCATGAGCATGTGCGATAGAAAGCTGATTTATGTCAAGCGAGAACAGTGCAAATATTATTCATAGAACCGCTTTGTTAGTCTGGAAGTCGCAAGGAAGTCAATTACAGGCTAATACTTGAATGACGAAGCGTGTCGGAAACGATGACGTTGATACTGCTTCGATAGCGCGTGGAATGAAGCAGCTACTGTTAGGGGGGTGCCCGGAAAAAATAAATAAAAGCGCCGTTCAAAAGGTTATAGAAGATTATTTTTGTATAATTGTATATCTACATGTTTGACTGAGAACATAAAGTTTTGCAGTTTCCAATACATACATGCTATGTTATCAGTTATTTTCGCATAAATTTCCCAAATTAATAACAGATTGTTGAAACTTGTCAAACAAATCTAAACTACTCCTCACTTACCGAGAAAATCAAAAGTGAATCTTTGTCCAAGGAATACCAAATGCGTAAAACAATTTGTACATTGCACCATAAATCTTATTATTATTTAAATTAAGTTTTTATGATCTCAAATAGAAAATACATGAGTAGAATGTTCAGATGAAACTCTGAAACAGCTGTGTGTCTAAGAAGGCAAAAAATACACAGCACTCGTTTTAATCAGTATACCTGCAAACAAAAATATTAAAGAACAGTATTAATGAAAGGAAGTAAAAGCAGAAGAAAATATAGATCTACATATGTACTCCGCTAGCCAGCAAGCGGTGTGTGGCACTATTCGCGCCAAAGTCACATTCCCTCCCCCCCCCCCCCCCCAACCCCCCTCTGTTCCTTTCTCGGATCGCACGAGGGAGAAACGCCTCAGTACGAGCTATAATTTCTCTTTGAATGGTGATTCTTGCGCGATATGAAAGTTGGTGGTAATAATATATGCTCTACATCCTCGGCGAAGATTGGATTTGGGAATTTAGTGAGCAAAAAAATGGTTCAGATGGCGCTAAGCACTATGGGACTTAACATGAGATGTCATTAGTCCACTAGACTTAGAACTACTTAAACCTAACTAACCTAGGGACATCACACACAGCCATGTCCCAGGCAGGATTCGAACCCGCAACCCTAGCATGTAGTGAGCAGCCCCTTCCGTTTAGCGCGTCGTCTATCTGCAAGTGTGTCCCACTTCAAACTTTCTAGGAGATTTGTAACGCTCTCGCGATGGCTAACTGTACCAGTCACGAATCTTGTCGCTCTTCTTTGCACCTTCTCAGTCTCCTGAAGCAGACCCAATTGGTAAGGGTCCAGTGCAGACAACAATACCCTTAGACTGGACGAATTAAAGTATTGTAAGCAATTTCCTTTGTTGAATGACTGCATCGCTTCAGGATTCTATCAATAAAACGCAATCTAGAGTTCGCCTTACCCGTTACTTGTTTAATCTGATCGTTCCATTTGAGAGCATTTCGAATAGTCACACCCAGATACTTGACGGATGTTACCGCTTCCAAAGACTGGGGATTTTCGCTTTGTTATAGGCAGTAGGTTACACTTACTAATATTGAGAGATAACTGGCAGTCATTACACCACGTCAAATTCACACGACTGACAGAAACCATTATGGTTTCGTAAAAGAAATTTTTTCAGAGGAATTGAGAAACAATGTGTAGTGTTTATCTAAAAGAAATATTAAAACCCTGTTGAGTATTAGTATGCACTATGCTGTTGTATTTGATTTAACTTCAGACGGTTTCTTCGTATTTTATAGAGTTTACGAACTTCTTGATAAGCATTTACACTGCCCAGTCACATTATTGGGACCACCTGTCAAAAGCGTGATTAACCAGCTTTGGCAGCCCGCACTGCTACGAGGCGTGCAGGAAGGAAGTCGATGACGTCCTGGAAGGTACGTACAGGGATGTGCAGCCTGTCGACTCCATGGCCGTGGTCGGGTGCGCTAGGTTTATCGGTTGACGATCCGTGGCGCTTACAGCCCCAACAATGTAATTCCACAGACTCTCAATTGGGTTTACGCCGGGGAGTTTGGTGGTCAGCGGAGTACGGTAAACTCGTCCTGGGGCTCTTCGTCCCCCACAAATATCCAGCGAGGTGCGTGACACGTTGCATTGTACTGCTGGAAGATGCCATTGCGACGAGGAAAAACAAACTGCATGTGGGTGTGGATATGATGTCCAAGTGTGACGGTACGTCACATAAATATTGACATTTTTAGCGGTTGTAAATCATAGTTTACGTATTTTATGAATGTAATTAGTGTAAAAGATATAGTTAACGTTCTTGAAACAACTAATATGCAGCGATAGCATCTTTATTTAACGTCTATGAAAATAAAAAAGGATCGAAAGAGACGCGATTGTACGGCCGAGGAGGAAGGGAGTATTTTGTGGTGGACACACTGTTTTGTTTCGCTATACGGAAGGCAGCCATTGAGCGGCTACACATATTCTATGTAAGCTATTCGTATTTACTGCTAAAATAAACTTGTTATTATTATTACAAAATGAATTTCTTTGTAATAGTTGCCTCCTCAAATGCTCGCAGTGTCTAACTATTTTTAATAAGCATTTCTTCAGTAATTTGCGCTGCGAGAAGCTCATCTTCTGATGCAGCCTCTGGTCGGCCATTACGCGCCGAAGTATTAATTTATTTTTCAAGGTGTTAACAGTAAATGTAAATGCAAGATACTGCGTTGTAAGAACCTTTCTAAATTGCAACAGATAATTAATTTACCTTAAAGTTCAGTTGTTAAACTATACAGATTCCATGAGTTCAGTAAGTTTTATTTTAGCCGCTCCACGGCAACAATCGAAATTCCCTCAAGCCTTGCGTTGCAATCAAAAGATAGAAATTAACAAAATTACATTCAATTCAGTTAACCGCAACTATATTTTAGTCATTATGTTGGTACATGAATAACTGAGTCCCTTCAGGAACCCGTTTCATATTTACTTATGCACGTAAGTAAAAGTGATAAGAAAAGACAATATCCCTGAGAGAAAGAAGCATGCTGATAAATTGAAATATATATATATATATATATATATATATATATATATATATATATATATATATATATATATATACAGGGTGTTTAAAAAATGACCGGTATATTTGAAACGGCAATAAAAACTAAACGAGCAGCGATAGAAATACACCGTTTGTTGCAATATGCTTGGGACAACAGTACATTTTCAGGCGGACAAATTTTTCGAAATTGCAGTAGTTACAATTTTCAACAACAGATGGCGCTACGGTCTGGGAAACTCTATAGTACGATATTTTCCACATATCCACCATGCGTGGCAATAATATGGCGTAGTCTCTGAATGAAATTACCCGAAACCTTTGACAACGTGTCTGGCGGAATGGCTTCACATGCAGATGAGATGTACTGCTTCAGCTGTTCAATTGTTTCTGGATTCTGGCGGTACACCTGGTCTTTCAAGTGTCCCCACAGAAAGAAGTCACAGGGGTTCATGTCTGGCGAATAGGGAGGCCAATCCACGCCGCCTCCTGTATGTTTCGGATAGCCCAAAGCAATCACACGATCATCGAAATATTCATTCAGGAAATTACAGACGTCGGCCGTGCGATGTGGCCGGGCACCATCTTGCATAAACCACGAGGTGTTCGCAGTGTTGTCTAAGGCAGATTGCACCGCCACAAATTCACGAAGAATGTCCAGATAGCGTGATGCAGTAATCGTTTTGGATCTGAAAAATGGGCCAATGATTCCTTTGGAAGAAATGGCGGCGCAGACCAGTACTTTTTGAGGATGCAGGGAGGATGGGACTGCAACATGGGGCTTTTCGGTTCCCCATATGCGCCAGTTCTGTTTATTGACGAAACCGTCCAGGTAAAAATAATCTTCGTCAGTAAACCAAATGCTGCCCACATGCATATCGCCGTCATCAATCCTGTGCACTATATCGTTAGCGAATGTCTCTCGTGCAGCAATGGTAGCGGCGCTGAGGGGTTGCCGCGTTTGAATTTTGTATGGATAGAGGTGTAAACTCTGGCGCATGAGACGATACGTGGACGTTGGCGTCATTTGGACCGCAGCTGCAACACGGCGAACGGAAAACCGAGGCCGCTGTCGGATCACCTGCTGCACTAGCTGCGCGTTGCCCTCTGTGGTTGCCATACGCGGTCGCCCTACCTTTCCAGCACGTTCATCCATCACGTTCCCAGTCCATTGAAATTTTTCAAACAGATCCTTTATTGTATCGCTTTTCGGTCCTTTGGTTACATTAAACCTCCGTTGAAAACTTCGTCTTGTTGCAACAACACTGTGTTCTAGGCGGTGGAATTCCAACACCAGAAAAATCCTCTGTTCTAAGGAATAAACCATGTTGTCTGCAGCACACTTGCACGTTGTGAACAGCACACGCTTACAGCAGAAAGACGACGTACAGAATGGCGCACCCACAGACTGTGTTGTCTTCTATATCTCTCACATCACATGCAGCGCCATCTGTTGTTGAAAATTGTAACTACTGTAATTTCGAAAGTTTGTCCGCCTGAAAATGTACTGTTGTCCCAAGCATATTGCAACAAACGGTGTATTTCTATCGCTGCTCGTTTAGTTTTTATTGCCGTTTGAAATATACCGGTCATTTTTTAAACACCCTGTATATATATATAGATATGACGTAACGAATGACAGCGACGTCACACAAGGATAGATGTGCACTTGTGTTGATCCATTGTGCCTTCCAGAATGACGAGATCACGTAGGGAAAGCCACGAAAGCATTCCCCTTCAGGCCCGTAACGTTCAGACGATAGTCGTAGTGTGTGTTTTCAAAATCACGCCGTGCGTGCCAACAGCCGCCTGATCGGTGGGGCACACAACGTGATTGACCTGGAAAGGCCACCTGTCGCCACTCTGTGGACGTCCAGCTGCGTTCGTCGCTGATAAGCAGCACTCCGCATGCATGCATTAAACAGGCGGCTATTGTGCTAGCCTACACGCAGGAACCTCCTCTGAACGATCGTTGAGGAGACGCTGTTGGTAGCATCTTGATTCACCTGGACGGCGCCCGCCCCCGGTAGCTGCTTGGTCAGCACGACAGAATGTCAGTCCTAAGGGCCCGGCTTCGATTACCGGCTGGGTAATCCGCTCAGGGACTGCTGTTGTGTTGTCCTACTCATCATCATTTCATCCCCATCGACTGGCAAGTCGTTGAAGTGGCGTCAAATTGAAAGACTTGCACCCGGCGAACGGTCTACCCGACGGGAGGCCATAGTCACACGACATTTACAGTTCTACCTGGTCGGTCAGTTGCTCAACAGTTGCACGTCTGTTCGCCCGTACACATCTCCGAGGATCACGTTCACCCAAGTCATCTATAGCCCATTGTGCATCGCACTCGCTTCGGCATCAGTTTTGCATAGCAACATTTAGCAAAGCACAGTGTACTTCAGTCACGGCGGCTCGAGAACAGTTTACAGACATAGCCGTCTCGGAAATACGCCCACCCTTGGCCCGAAAGCCAGTGGTAATGCACTTTCGGTCGTCAGATAAATCGCTTCGTTCTTGCATTACGACACGAACTGCACTGTTTCCGAATCCCCTCGACACGCTCTACATACCCTGCACTGCTGGTGCTGCCACCTGCTATATGTGTGTGGTTATCGTACATTAACCGCGAACAGAGGAGGTGAACGCATTAATATGACTGGATCGTGTATAATACCTTACGCCAAACCACCTTCTGAAGTTTTTACTATCAGAAACAATCTTGATCACAATTTATTTATTACGGTGACCGGTTTCGACCAGTACTGTGGTCATCTTCTGTCCTACAAGTCGTATACATAGCTTTAATTAGAGGGCTACATACATGAAAGAAAATAAATAATGTTACAAAGCTATAAAACGATGAATTATCAATGAGTAAGAACCTCCTTCTGGTGATAAATCACTACTGGGAAAACCAGTAAACTATATACAATGGCAGCTCCGCCCACTTCTGACGCAATGATGTCATTGCTAACCAATGGGTTGTAGGTCGAATAACAATGCAAAAGGCCGACCTTAGTGGCCGAGCGGTTCTAGGCGCCACAGTCTGGAACCGCGCGACCACTACGGTCGCAGCTTCGAATCTTGCCTCGGGCATGGATGTTTGTGATGTCCTTAGGTTAGTTAGGTTTAAGTAGTTCTAAGTTCTAGGGGACTGATGACCTCAGATGTTAAGTCCCATAGTGCTCAGAGCCATTTGAACCATTTGAACAATGCAACATTTCTTAGTTAAAAGAACATTGCCAAGAAAGGAAATTAAACACACACTAAACTTAGCTTGTTAAACAGCTATTGTCAATTAAGAAGCGTTAAAAATATTTAAACATATAGGATAAACGAACTTCATTTTAACAGTACATGTGTTGCCCTCTCAAGGGCTGTTAGTGAACCATTTTGAACCATTGGTTGCGATGGTCAAGTTGGACGCCGTTCAAAGTGTGGCAGCAGGCTTCTTTCCACTGAAGTTGTTGTAAAGTCGATGGGCTAACTAGTGGTTGCCATGGTGAGGATAAACGCCAGTCCAAAGATGTGGCAGCAGGCTTCTTTCTAACGAAGTTGTTGCGAAAGTGGAATTCCGCCAGAAGTGGGCGGAACCTCCATTACATATAGTAAGACGTGCACTGGTTTTTCTATTAGTGATTTACCACCAGAAGGAGGTTCATACTCATTGGTAATTCATCGTTTTATACCTTTGTAACTTTATGTATTTTCTATAATGTGTGTAGCCCTCTAATTAAAGCTTTGTTTTCGGCTTGTAGGTCTGAAGGTAACCACAGTAGTGTTCGAAACCGGTCACCGTAATAAATAAATTGTGATCAGGACTGTTTCTGATAGTAAATATTTGTAACGCATTGATCACTGTTCACACCCACATTGTATTCAAAAGTAACCTTCTGAAATGTACATCGGTATGACAAAGACAAAACATCACAGCCATATAGCCTTACGTCACTGTTAATATGTTACATATTTTTCTAGGGGGACGACTTGCAGGGAAGTATATCAGACCTTCGGTATCCTAATTAAGTCACTCTGATCATTCACTAAATAAGTCAAACAGGAAAGTAAGTCAGGTTAACGATGACTGTTTAAATGTAAAAGACTGTAAAAATAATTAGGCCCAAATCTACTTACGACATTATAATTTGATGGTGCTGAATGTTCTTCACTAACGTCCTGTAGAGTTGTGTGCTAGGCTCGGCGTCGTACTGTGTCTGCACGGCTGCATTCTCGTCATACGGTTCACCTTTCTCGGCCACCGGCTTCTTGCTCTTGTACGTGATTTCCCATGCAGTAGATATCTTGTCTCCTTCTGCAGACTTCTTCACGAGCCCATCTTCTTTATGCAGGCGCATGTTTGCGATGATGTTGTTCAGTATAGCGATGTCGGCTGTTACATTGACCATTAAGCAGGCGAAGAAAAGGTCAACTACGACGTTCACCTGTACCACTGTAGCGAGCATGAAGAGCTGAAAGACGTACGTTATTTCGTAGTTTGGATGCGTCTGCGTGTCTATAGGCATCCAGATAAGGAGCGGAGTTTTCCGTATGACTATTGTGGTGTTTTCAGGCGTTGTTATCAGCGTCTTGGCCAGGGCAGGTTCTACAAACCACATCGGCATGCCAACCAGAGGGAAAATCTGCAAAATAGAGTTGAAGCTGTGCGTAAGAGGTACAAGAATATGCGGTAAATGCTCTTGCAGTTACAAGGCAATTATGGGAGCAGGTGTCAAAAGCTGCGCTTAGTCTTTCATAGAGAAAATCATTGTTGCAAAACTATAAACTGTTGCTGTTTTTGTGTTCTTGTGGAGCCGTTGTTGGGGGCTAAGTGAACCTCTTTATGGCGTGTGACTCATTAAGTATTCTATCACCTTTCAACACTCCATAAATGTGCAGGAACACACTGTTCCTCTTACGTGCGTAATGCAGAATGTGATTGTGTTGCAACAGTATGGAACTTTGGCGAACTTCCGCTGGCTGGAGTCACCCTCGCCAAGCCAACACGATGATACTGACGAGGTAACGTTACGAACTTGACCACATAATTTGACAAAACCGCACTCTTACCGTCTATTCCGGGACAAAATTTGGGCCATAATTCTGACACTTTGCAGTTCCGACATATGAGTGTGCCGCTTTTAAACAGTCGCCCAAACGTTTGTCTGTCGACCACTACGCTCCGCTGCAACCACCTTAAGCAGTCGCCACGCGGACCGTACGTTCGAACGTTATTCCGACGGAACAGCGTGGAAGAAAGCAGTGGGGAGTAATTACGAACGTTAGGCCAATATTGAGCATGACAAATTCTCCGTATGTGCGTCTAAACGTAGACCAGTGACATAGAAGAACGCCACTTGAGTCACATGCACGCCATCTTCTCTCAGCACAGAGTTTGGAGAAGTTTTATTGGTTTTCAGTTGAAGCTCATACTTGAAGTTCTATGAAAATATACCGTGGTGATGAACTAGCAAAGTGACATCTCGAAAATCCATTGTTTATCGGTTCGATTTGCTACGATGCGTGTTACCAAAGTACACCACTTCAAGGCAATGGCACATTGAAGATCTATCAAAATCGCCTCACGTTATTTAGTTGTCTTTTCTTTTTGTTTTATTCACTTTTACGTTTTGTGACAGGTTCTGCTACTTTCTTGTTGAGATGATAGAATTATGTTCTATAATGTAACTGCACTCTCTCACACGATTGTGTGTGTGTGTGTGTGTGTGTGTGTGTGTGTGTGTGTGTGTGTGTGTGCGCTCGATTCACTTCATCTACTAGAGAGCTTGCAGTAAAATATTTTCCACATCCTTATTTAGTCTTGTGCTTCACGGGTTCTAAAGGTGCTGTAGACAGCACATGACATTAGAGTTTTACTAAAAAGTGAGAAATATGAACTAAATCTCATCGTACATGAAGACTACTGTAAATTCGTTTCTCACTATTTGTAATGGAATTTTTGCAAGCTGATGTCCCTACTACCTGTATATGAAATTTTCAATTTTGCCTTACATCATGTTTATGGATTTTGAAATTTTTATTTATGTATACTGCACAGAGAACAACGTGAATAGAATGGGGCAGCGGTCATATCTGTCCAACCTGTTCGACAACACATATTTTACGCAAAAAGGAAGTGAGTCATATGAGTGCGTTATATCTTAGACACACGAACACACATGTTCAAAACTACAAATATTTTAACACTATTTCTGCATACATTGAGGTGACAAAGGTCATGGGATAGTGAAACGCACATACACAGATGGCCGAGTTATCGCGTACACAAGGTATAAGCATTGGTGGAACTGACATTTTTACTCAGTTGATTCACGTGGAATGATGTCCGACGTGAATTAACAGAATCTGATAGCAGAATGGTAGTTGGAGCTAGACGCATGGGACAACTTAAAGCCCACTGAAACATCAATGAACTGAGTGATGTTCCCTTGTGAGACCTCTTGCCAATTGTCGGGAAGCACAACGAACGCTTATTTACCGTCGATATCGAAGCATCCCGTAAAAAAAAAAGAAACATAATGACCGTAAGAGACGAGTAACAAAATACATAATGGCAGTGAATTCCCCCAGTGCTGCAATCCTCGCTCCCCCATAACCCCCTCCAACATCCAACGTCGTGTTATATGGACAAGCTCTATACGGCACCCACCGTCAGTTAAAAAGGACGTGTTTTCATCATAGCGAGTCTTCCTTTCGTGTGTTATAAACCTCCCTTTTTTTTGTATGTATCACAATCAAAAACTCATTTAAATCATATATTTTTTGGCGAGCATGGTGTTGTATCAGTAACAAACTTGGTATAAGAGACTAACCATATGGAACCGCCAATTTGTTACTAATATCGCTACGATCTTCGAATGAGGTATTACAAAGTTTATCAAAACAATAATTGACGTTTTAAGAGATAGAAACCTTCACAGTCAACTGCTACATGCTCTGTTTGAACTAAGGTGAGTTTGTTGCAACCATGAGATGTATTACTAATGCTACGTGATGGATTCACCATATGTACACCAAATGCAAATAATGTAAAGTTACAAAATACTCAAACATCACAGATGATTAAAAAGTATCAATGGCGTCGAACAGGTGGGGCATCTGCTGGTGTCAATGTTTCCGATGTAGAGAGGGAAACCAAGTTCCACAGACAAAATTTCGGAAGTTGTTCACGTACATTATCCTCAACGTTCTGGTGTAAGGGACCCATGGTCACTGCTGGCTAGTTGTAGAATAATTATATTTCATTTTTGTTATACCGGAGCCTAGGTAGCCGCTGAGGGACGGCAACCCATGTAACAACACAGAGGACGAGGTTGTCTATGACCAAAGGCGTACCCAAAAGCACCATGACAAACACCGGCTATTTACACACAAGATAATCGAAACAGACCTTCCGAGCACTACTTCCTTCAGGGGGAGCTCGAGCCACTGCCTGCAGGATGTATCACTACGCCGAAATCTGACTGGCTGGAGACAGCTAAATAGAGGCTAGAATCAGGCCCGAAGTTCAGTTCACGCCGGATGTCGATCTCGTGTACTGTAAACCGTCGAAGGTTACGTCTTCGTCGCGGAATTGGATTGTTACTAGTGTGTGAGTATGTTACCACGAACCTTTCTGGAAAATAGGAAGTGAAATTTTCTTTGCCTCAATCAGGAGACTTTTTTCGTTGTTGTTACCTTTCGTTTGTATGTTCAGTCACCAACCTTGTGAACTTACATCAATAAAAATTATGTTGTGAAAAATTGCGAATTGTCAGTTAAAACAATTTTATTTACTAAAGCCATTTATCTGCTAAAAATACTTATCTGCACAACAGTGGAAATGAAAACTAAGGTGTTGAACTCCTTCACGGTATATGCTGTGAACAACAGCGCTGTCTCTCTTTACTCTTCAGCATCAAGCTTGCATCCGGTAGTGCTTGGCTCTACACACAGGTTATAAACTAGTGGGACAACAACATGCACATACGAATATGGCAGTAGTATCGCGTACCCAAGACATAAATGGGCAGTGTATTGAGATTAATGTGAAAAGGTGTCCGACGTGCACGACGGAAATTAACAGACTCTGAACGCGGAATGGTACTAGAAGTTAGACGCATGGGATATTCCATTCCGGAAATCGTTAAGGAATTCAATACAATGGCCTAGCTGTGGCTAAGCCATGTCTCCGCAATATCCTTTCTTTCAGGAGTGTTAGTTCTGCAACGTTCGCAGGAGAGCTTCCGTAAAGTTTGTAAGGTTGGAGACGAGATACTGACAGAAGTAAAGCTGTAAGGACCGGGCGTGAGTCGTGCTTCGGTAGCTCAGATGGTAGAGCATTTGCCCGCGAAAGGCAAAGGTCCCGAGTTCGAGTCTCGGTCGGGCACACAGTTTTAATCTGCCAGGAAGTTTCATCTGGTTGACAGTTTCTGTGGTTATATCATGAAATAGCCACACGACTGGAATTGGCGGATTGTTGCTTTAATTTTGGGTACCAGTGTATTTAGGATTTACCGTTGGAAACCGCTGGCTGACGACTGGATACTATGGACACTCACAAAATTAAAAATGTTTTTAATCTCACGAGAGGTGCAATGCGTACAGTTTTATATAGCTAATTACAACTAGTATATCGTAACTGTCTTAAGTCATACCATCCAAACAACGCAGACGATCATCGAGCGCCTGTGGTAGGACCTGCGTAGGTCTGCGCTGTCTTCTGTGAACCGCTTCCTCATGTTCAGCACATCCACCACCAGCTGCTGAACTCGGTTCTGCCGTACTAGAATCGACACTATCTGCAATGCAAACAATACAAAATATAAACAGGAGACTTTTTAAACACTATGGAAGACATGGAGAAAAGAGCGTAATGCCAGTGCTTGACTGCACACTTTTTTTTTTTTAGTAATTCGGTAAACCTGGGACAGCTATAAGCTGATGAATAATGTAGTTCGTGCTGTTGTGTTCGAGAAGCTACTAGCAACAGAAGCGCATACAGAGAGCGTAAAGAGATGTGCAACAAAAATCAGAATCAATATCAGTCGTACGTGAGGATCACGCATTGTGCTTTGTGGTTTTCAGCTGGAAGTTGATGACTGAGGTCGAAAACAATTTAGGGCAACCATTTTTAACCCGATTTATGATGTCATGTTCGACATTATGTAAAGCAAAATATTTCTATCAATTTAGTTTGCGAATAATCAGGGCTATAGAGACCAAATGCATATTTATCATCATTAAAGAGGGATAACAACATAATTATTCACGCCTCGATATTGTACCCTGAATTAATTCTAGTTTCTATAAACTATTTACATAATTTATAAGTAATTAATTAGATCTTAATATCCTGTCGATAAAGATCATTATCAGCAGTAAATACTTCTCTACCATTAAAAAGTAAATGAATTATTTTCTTTGATATGACACAACATTCTGCTGTATGCTTGCGTCAATCTTTTTATCACACATTAATACTCGCACCTAAGGAATTCACTTACTTATTCTAAACGCTGCCTTCCTGTACAAAACTCTCAATTATTTATTCCAATCGCTGTCTTCCCGTACGATTTGTACCCTCTGCGCCTCCCATGGACGTTATTCCCTCATCACTTATGCTTCTTAACTTATGCCCTACATGCCTAGATGTTCTTCTTGCCAGTGTGTTCCACATATTTTTTCTCCCGCCGATTCCACGTAGGAGCTCCTCATTTCTTACTTTACTAGTCCACTTAACGTCTGATATCCATCTGTCACACATTATCTGAAAGACTTCGGTCTCCTTCTTTCTCAGTTTTTTTCCGTAGTTCATGGTTCACTTCCATGCAATGCTGTGTTCAGGAGGTAATTCTCCCAATTTTTTTATTCAGATTGTGGCATATGTTTTGCACCAACCAACTTCCATAGAGAGGAATGCTTCCATTACATGTGTTGGGCTGTTTCTTATGTTCTCCTTACTTCGTTAATCATGCGATATTTTGTTGCCAACGTAGCAGAATGCCTTCATTACTTTGTGGTGGCTAATCTTGTTCCTGCTGCTCGTCAATCCATTGAACTTGATACGTCAACACAGACAACACAAAACAAAATTCTCTCTTCATTCCTTTCAACAGGTTCCGAAGTTTTTTCCATACTTTCACAGAAGGCAGCAGTACCATCAACTAATCTTATTATTGATACTCTTTCACCATGAATTTTAACGCCACTCCTGAATCGTTCTATTTTGTACCATTTCTTATGCGATACACATTCTAGGCACTAGAGGTCAAAGAGAGAATACGACCTTTTTAATACAAAGACTTCTGTAGTTTTTCTCTCATGGTTCTTATTTGTATAGTATTGTCATTCTCTATAGCTTACACTTGTTTTACTGAAAATTTCATACGCATTGCATTACTTCACATTAATGAACACTTTTCAAGGCCGACAAATCCTATGCGATCTATATTAAGGTGGAAAACCTGTGCAACGATAAAAATGTAGAAAGGTGGTTTGTGGAAAACTTCCAGGTTATAAATAATGTCACTATGATGTTTATCAATATAAAAATTAAAAGCACAGGTAGTACAACAAGAAAAATTAATGGCTGCACCGCAGGATATAGACCATTTACGAAAAGCTTAAGGAAAATAGGAAGACATCCTCAAAAGACTTTTCTTTGATTTGTGGGCAGTACAATTAATAATAGTGTGTGTGCTTTACATACAGCTTTATGCAGTAAAGATCTGGTGGTTGTCCATAACTGAAATAAAATTCTTTAATCCACAGAATGTCTCTATAATAAGTCAATAACCACATGACGGAAAATGTCGTACAGAGTGCAATGCCCTTTCTTGTTGGCTAATATATAATAGTTGGTAACTGCTGTATTGTAAGTGGAATTGGACTTTGGCACAGGTTCTTAGTCGCACGACCACTTTACAACGACTGGTTGTTCACATGGGTTATCCACTCCCTTTAGCACCACGAAATGGTACAGGGAAATCAATTTTTATTTCTCGCCTTTTATACATTCACCTTAAAAGCAAATATCTATGCCAATATAAAAAGTTGTTGACAAATAAACAATAAGTTATAAGCTCTCTATTGGGAGTTAGTCATTCTAAAATCACTTTCTCCAGTCACTGCGTCAAGAATAAACTATTCCCTCATTTCTCCCCTAACAGCCACGGAGCAGGAAATGTAAACAAAGGCATGGTGAGCACAACACATAGACCGTATATAACATAGACCGCGCATGTCCCTACCCCTGCTGTGTTAATATTTGAAACCAATATCTAAGTCACTTGACTTTGGGCAGGAAGCCGTCTTTATGTCATTACGCGTTGTGTGAAGCGGAGCTGACAGTTACAGTTTCTGCCGTTTAGAGTTGAAATCAAATATTTATTTTGACAAGTCAACGAACTGTAGTACTACTCTTACACATGCAGTAGTGCAGTTAACCTACTTTCTCGAAATACCCGTTAATAAAGCAGTGGTTATGGTTTTTACATGTGTCAAGTTGAAACGTATTGAAAGTTGTTCTAAAAAGCGACAGAACGGCTGTTCTTTAGTGAATAGTTTTTTTTCACTGTGAATTCTTGTAGTTCACCGCTTCCACATAAGTGGAAGACAAAATAACAATTCCGAACGCAGCATCATTTTTCTAACGGTTCCAATATGTGTAAATGCTTCAGTAAGCTTTGGTATGAAAGTAAATTCGTTTATGGGCATAATGTCAGGTATTTACACAAAACAAGTACGTTTGCTTTCTGACTTTTGCTTAATCCAGTACAGATAACGAAACGATATCAAGATAGGAAGCGTAATATATTACAAAACGTTGATTATACTGGCGTAGTGAGCTATATATTAATGTTATATCGTCTCAAAATCTTAATCATTCACCAAGTTTTACATCCAAGGACCAACATCCACACTAACTTACAACTTATGTAAATACCTCTGCAAGTATTTTAAGGTAATTCACTCACACAACTGAGATTTTCGTCACTTTACCTAATCTGTAGGATACGAAACAACTTTCTAATCTAAGCATATGTGAACGTCTTTACTTCTGCATGTATTAAAAAGAACAGCATTTGATCTGTAACAAAAACGTCATAAATTGAGCACTATAAATGCGTAATGACATGCTCGGTTTCGTGCCCCGAGTCACGTGACATAGGTGTTGGTTTAAGTAAAATGACATCATGAGGAGTGTATGATATCTAGTATAGTCTATGGCACAATATACCCACCAGAATAATCAAATATGCATATTACCTGTGGCGCATTACTCACACGGCATTTGCCTAACGATATAGTACCCCCGCTAATACCGTGTGAGAGCTCTTCATTTCTCAGTTTATCGTTCCACTAAATTTTCAACTGTTTCTGAAAAAGTCTGAAAGGCTACAGTTTTCTTCTTTTCAACTTTTTCTACTGCTCATAGTTACACTTCTACACAATGCTGTTTTTGGGAAGTAGAGTCTCAGATCTTTCGTTTCAAATGAAGGCATATGTTTTCTATGAAACTGTCACGCAACCTATTTTGTGATGAATATGAACATCCCAACAGTCTGTATAGTTCATACTTAAACGCTTCATGAAAACAGCAGACAGTATTCACTACTGCTGATGACTGCGTTGCCACTCACTTCTTATTCTCCTTTCGTTTTATGAGTTATTATTTTCTGCAGCCTTGGGACGTTTTTCAGCTGGCTTGTGACAAGGAAATTAACTTAGGAGGATCACAGTGTCATAAAAATTTGTGGCCCTGAAAGCCATCCTTTAGCGTTTGTAGAACAGGGAAGCCCCAGAGTCCTGTCTCTGCAGAGCAAGTGTTCAGGAGGGCAGCCTGTGTTCTGTAAAAGAAACTGCACTGTACGAGATATTGGAAGAAATCCTTTTTGGCAAGGTAAGATCTAAAAGCCAGGTGAAATACTCAGAGTTTGTGACCAAGTGTCTGACTATTGGTCACAGCCGCACCATGTGGGAGTGATATTTTAAGTCTGAGTACGAAATCTGAAAGTGGTTCACAGTAATTATTTCGGCAAAAGGCACCTTTTCTCCTCCAAGTCTATGTGCAAGGGTTTCCATTGGCCGCAGCTTGAAATCTGTCGAATGTAACGACAGAGCTTCTCTGCCCACACCATTATCGGTAAACCATGAGAAAACCTGTAAGAAAAGAAATTCGTTAAATTTTTTATAAAATTATTAATGATCAGAACTCACAAAGTATGCTGCAGTTGGCTGGTGAGATTGCAACACCAGCGGTATGAGATAAGATCCACCTCATTACTTTAAGGATGTCGTCTAAGATACGTGAAACTTTAGATTCGTGTGAGTGATGCTTTCTGAAACCGTGCTGATTGACAATGAGGTCATTCTGTTCGAAATACTTTATTACCCTAGTGCTCAGATAACTTTCTAAGACTATAAAACAAATGTACGTGAATGATATTGGACAGTAGTTTTGTGGATTACTTCTGAAAACTTTCTTGCTGACAGGCGTCAGCAATGCTTTCTTCCAACCTCCGCGGATACTTCGTAAGGAGGATTGCAGTGTATTTTCGTACAGAGAGGGGCTAACTGAGTCTCAAAATTCATATAAAACCCAATTTATGCAATTTTTTTTTGCAGGGTGTCACAGAGATTCTATCTGTCACCGAAGACTTGTGAAAGAACTCAAATCACTAAAATAGTATGGGATTGACCCAAATATCTACATCACCCTTTCTTTTTGTCTCAGTGGTGTGAGTATTAAACAGGACCAATACAGCCAGACCAACCTTTGTAAACAAACATTCGAAAAAGGGCTTCAGAGTTTTACCTTTGTTACTAACGCTGCAAGGTGAATAGTCAAGAGGTATGCACACAGAACAAGAAAACTCTCATGGCTCAGAAATTTAAAAAGTTGATATTAGGCTTAATCTTAGGTCTTCAATTCTTCTTCTTCGTTATGCGTTTAGCAGCTGGTAGGTCTTTTTCAACTGCCGCATGTCTAGAAAATAGTTTTGTCCTCCGACTTTAAGTTCCGCACGGAAAACTTAAATCTTGTATAAGTTTCTAAAATTATGGGGGCAAGGTAGCCTGTCGAAACTATGTAGCTACGAGTGACATACCAGCAGACTTTCGGAAGAACATCATCCATGCAATCTCGAAGATAGCAAAGGGAATAAATATGTGAACTATCACACAGTCAGCCTAACAACTCACGCTTAAACGTTGCTGATAATAATAATACATAGAATGATAGAAAAACATTGAATGTCTGTTAGAAGTCCAACAGTTGGCTGTAAGGCTCGAGAGGGCAGTCTCGCCTTGCGGTTGACAATGGGGAGAACACAAATAAAAATCAAGACACTTTCCTAGGATTTGTTGACCTTGAAAATGTGTTCGATAACATCAAGGAGCAAATGGTTTTTCAAATCCTCAGAATACTAAGTAGATATGAACTACAGCGGGAGAAACGTAGTATGCAGTATGTGCAACAACCAAAAATGTGCAATGAGAATGGAAAAAACGAGAGAGAAGTGCTCGGTTTAAAATGGGGGTAAGACAGACATGCATTTTCAATCTTTCACTCCTAATACTGAAACCTATACATCTAAGACGCCGTAACGAAAATAAAAGGAGCTTTCTCTATCGGAATTAAAATTTAAGTGACAGGATGTTAATTATTAAATTCTCTGATGAAAGTATTAATACTCTCAGTGAAAGGGAGGAGGAATGACAGAGCATTTAGGGTGTACTGTACAGTCTAATGATCACAGAGTTTGATTTTAGAGCAAACAAACGGAATACAAATGTTATGAGGAGCAACAGAATAATAGATGAGTTGAACATCAAAACTGAGGAGCTTTGTAGTAAACGACTTGAAGGAATTATGTACCTTCGTATCATAATAACACGTGGCGGACGGAGCAACGAGGATATAAGAACCACGCCAACAAAGGCAAAGGGGTATTTCTCGCTAACAGGTGTCTTGTAGAATGAAAAATAGGCCTTAATTTGAAGAACATATCTATGAGTATGTACGTTTCGAAGGCAGCATTGTGAGCAAGTGAAACATGGATTTTCGGTTATTCGGAAAGAATAGAATCAAAGCTTTTGAGATGTTAGGTTTAAGAAAGCAGCTGAAAAGTGAAACGGACTTATAAGATACGAGAAGACTGTCCGATGAAAGATGATGAAGGTAATATAATGGAAACGTTCAAGTGAAGAAGTAACAGGAAGAAGAAGTGTGGCAAGACAACATCTTGATTACGTTCGGTGGTACTGGACGGAGCCAAGGAGCGAGAAACCGGTACGGAGACTTCTATTCATTTATATTTTTTAATAGTCGTGCATCTGACTGGTTTGATGCGGCTCGCCACGAATTCTTCTCCTGTGCCAACCCTTGCACCTCAACGTAGGCTTTGCAACGTACGTCCTTAATTATGCGCTGAATGTATTCCAGTACCTGTCTTCTTCTACAGTTCTTATCCTCTACAGATCCGTTAGTACCATGGAACTTATTTCATTATGTCTTCACAGATGTCCTGACAGCGTGTCTCTTTTTCTTGTCAGTGTTATTCATATATTCTTCTCCTCACCGACTCTTATCAGTCCACTTAATTTTCAACATTCGTCTACACCACTACATCCCAAATGCTTCGATTCTCTTCTGTTTCGGTTTTCTCCTAGTCCATATTTCAATGACATGCAATACTGTACTCCAAACGTACATTCTCAAAAAATTTCTTACTCAAATTGATATTAGTAGACTTCTCTTTGCCAGTAATTACCTTTTTACAAGTGTTAGTCTGTTTTTATGTCCTTCTTGCGCCATTCGTCAAGGTTTATTCTGCTGCCTAGGTAGCAGAATTCAGTAACTTCATCTACTTTGTGGTCACCATTTCTCATGTTAAGTTTCTCGCTGTTCTCACTTATGCTACTTCTAATTACTTTCGTCCCTCTTCGATTTACTTTCAGTCTATATTCCGTACTCATTAGATTGTTCATTCCGTTCACAGATTCCTCTTCGCTTTCACTTGGAATAGTAGTGTCATCAGCGAATCTTTTCATTGACATCCTTTCACCTTGAATTTTAACCCCTCTCCTGAACCTTTCTTTTATTTTCGTCATGGGATATTCGATGTATAGATTGAAGAGTAGGGGCGAAAGACTACATTCCTGTCTTACGCTCTTTTAATCTGATCTCTTTATCTTTGGTCTTCCAATCTTATCGTTCCGTCTTTGCTCTTGTACATATTATGCATTACCCGTCTTTCCCTACAGCTTACCCCTATTGTTGTCGGATTTGCCAACAGCCGTTCACCACTTTACATTGTTCAATGCTTTATACTTGTTGGCAAATCCTATGAATGTGTCTTGGTTTTTTTACCTATACAGACTAGAAGAAATCCGACATATAGTCGAGGACTTCGGGTATAAGTTCTGCTCTTACGTTCGCGTAGGAGAGGAAATAGTGGAAACCTGCATCAAGCTTCTCACCCGATTGATGCCCCTCCCCCCACCCCCCCAAAAAATATCCGTTCTTATTATTCTTTAACGAAAGTATAGCAAGTAAAACAGTTTTATTCTTGGTAATCAAGTTTTGCTTCTACTAATAATAAATTGAGCAAATACTTTTTAAATCAGAAAGCAGCCCCGTTCTTTTAATGTGTCGAACTCCCGTGTATAAAATAGCTTGAAACGTCTGGTTACTTTGCAAATGAGTAACATGTGTTAAATATTTGACGTTAAACGAGTACAACTTTTATGGTGAAGAATACCTAAAATGGGTTGGTTTTATTAGCGTCGAATTATTCATCCACAGAGTAATCAAAAAGTATGTTCAGTGGTACTTGTGGATACTGTCGGCGAAATCGCAGTAAGGAAATAATGAATTAAAGCCTCACGGTTGTTGCTTCTGTTTTATCGCATGAACTACGAACATTTACTTTTATTGTAAGGAAATGAAACGCCTACAGGCGTCCTTACGATCTTATTTATTGTGTACCTACCTGTTTCCGCACTTCAATGCGTCATCTTCCTTTCGTTGACGCTGAAGGGGTTATCACTATCCACATATCGCTGCATCATTGGGCAATATAACTGGTTTACGCAGACTATCTGTAACTGTCAACTGCCTTTAGAATGAACTAAGGGCTGAAGATATCGCACTGAAGCGCCGAAACTGGTAGCTTCACAATAAATAAGATCGTAGGCGTTTCATGTTCTTGCAATAGTGAAAGGTCGTGGTGCCTAAGACTTTCAGTCAAAATCTTACTTTTATTATTTTGTGGGCTGTACACAAGACAACGTTTCGGAAACATACGAAGTTATTGTTACGGTTGCTGGTTGTGATAGTTATTCACATTCTCAACTACTGAGTGAAAACAGTCTGGGTAATTTGCACTCCGTTCGATACTTGATATATTCTCTGAAACCTCTGACACAGAATTGTAGCTCTTAGTTATTAGATTATTTTAAATACGGTCTATAATTATTTGAAAAACTGAAAATTAATTTTTTATTAACTTATGGTTCCTTACTCTAAAACAGCATGATGGAATTAATTTGACATTTAACGTACGAGATTTGATTAATAATTTTATGTGTAAGTAATTACAGACCATAGAATTAATGAGACATTTATCTTTGAAATTGGGAAACTAATGAGCGCATATCACCTTCGATCAAAGTGGTTCCAATTCTCAGAAAGTTTTGAAGGTGTTCAGCTGAGTTACAGGTTTTATTTTTACTCTTAATGTGCTTTACTCTTGAAAATAACTTTCACAAAAGTACGTGCTTCCCAACAATATGACGTATATAACGCATGCCCGTGAATCTTCGGATATTTGTCTCTGGGAAGATATATCTTTTAGCTGGATTTCAGACTGTCATCTATAGCCTACTCATTCCACTTGAAAATCTTATGGAAACGTATCTATGTTGTTTGTAAAAGGTGTCTCATGAATATAAAAATTCTGAATATTTTTTTGAGGATCCTGATAATGATTTTCAAATTCTTGCATCAAATTTGAAAGTTGTTGTTGTTGTTGTTGTTGTGGTCTTCAGTCCTGAAACTGGTTTGATGTAGCTCTCCATGCTACTGTATCTTGTGCAGGCTTCTTCATCTCCCAGTACCTACTGCAACCTACATCCTTCTGAATCTGCGTAGTGTATTCAGATCTTGGTCTCCCTCTACGATTTTTACCCTCCATGCTGCCCTCCAATACTAAATTTGTGATCCCTTAATGCCTCAGACCATGTCCTACCAACCGATCCCATCTTCTAGTCAAGTTGTGCCACAAACTCCTCTTCTCCCCAATACTGTTCAATATCTCCTCATTAGTCATGTGATCTACCCATCTAATTTTCAGCATTCTTCTGTAGTACCACATTTCGAAAGCTCTTATTCTCTTCTTGTCCAAACTATTTATCGTCCATGTTTGACTTCCATACATGGCTACACTCCATACAAATACTTTCAGAAACGACTTCCTGACACTTAAATCTATACTCGATGTTAACAAATTTCTCTTCTTCAGAAACGCTTTCCTTGCCATTGCCAGTTTACATTTTGTGTCCTCTCTACTTCGACCATCATCAGTTACTTTGCTCCGAAATAGCAAAACTCCTTTACTACTTTAAGTGTCCCATTTCCTAATCTAATTCCCTGAGCATCACCCGACTTAATTCGACTACATTCCGTTATCCTCGTTTTGCTTTTGTTGATGTTCATCTTATATCCTCCTTTCAAGACACTGTCCATTCCGTTCAACTGCTCTTCCAAGTCCTTAGCTGTCTCTGACAGAATTACAATGTCATAAGCGAACCCCAAAGTTTTTATTTCTTCTCCATGGATTTCAATACCTACTCCAAATTTTTCTTTTGTTTCCTTTACTGCTTGTTCAATATACAGATTGAATAACACCGGGAAAAGGCTACAACCTTGTCTCACTCCTTTCCCAACCACTGCTTCCCTTTCATGCCCCTCGCCTCTTATAACTGCCACCTGGTTTCTGCACAAATTGTAAATAGCCTTTCGCTCCCTGTATTTTACCCCTGCCACCATCAGAATTTGAAAGAGAGTATTCCAGTCACCATTGTCAAAAGCTTTCACTAACAAGGAGACGGCATGACCGAGGGGTCGGGAATTTGTTCGAAATTTTGTGTGGTGAAAGCGGAACCCGAACACCTCATGTGGTTAAAATATTAGGGCGCACTACTCGGAAAATCGCGAGAAAAATCGATCCAAAGTTTCTTAGGTGCCTTATGAGTATAAAATGTTAGTCCATGGCCGAGCCACCGTCTGGCCTGCATGGTTAGGGCTCGGACATTACGCCAAGAGGTCTCGGGTTCGATTCCTCCTCTGGCACTTTTTTTCTTCTGTTTCATTTTCTTTTGTTATTCCACCAATCGTTCAGAAAGTTTCCCAAACCTACAAGATCTTTAATAAATTAGTTACATTATTGAATAAAAATCCTTTTCTTTTTGGTCAACAACACAATTCATGGCGGTGGGTTTTCTATTTTTCATTGTAAAGTATATGAGGAAAAAAATTGGCTTTTTTATCGGAATAAGAAAGTCGATTGGGAAACATTCAATTTTTATACATATAATAATTATAAACAAGAACCGCAGTGGATATTATTTTTTGATTTTTGATTTCTTTTTCCTTCTATGCCAGACCTAAGAAACTTTGGATCGATTTTTCTCTGGATTTTCCGAGTAGTGCGTCCTAATATTTTAACCACGTGAGGTGTTAGGGGTCTTCTTTCACCACACAAAATTTCGGACAAATCCCCGACCCCACGGTCGTGCAGTCTCCTTGTAAGTCTACAAACGCTAGAAACATAGGTTTGCCTTTTCTTAATCCATTTTCTAAGATAAGTCGTAGGGTATGGTTGCTTATTTCATTGCATCGTTAGCATTGTGTCTCTATATCTCTAGTTTCGCAATCGAAGTTTCAGACCTGCGTATCTGTAGGATTGCCCGGTTATAAGAACGACACTCCAGGGGTTCTAGTATCGCACGCACGACCTCGTATTTGTGCTCCTGGTCACTACCAAGCAAAATTGGCAGGCCGTATAAAGTCGATCAGAAAGCAGAAGATAATGCAAAATAATTTTAAAAGCACGTTTATAGCTCACCCTAACTGCCCAGGTGAAGGTGCAGGCGGCCGTGAAGAGCCCCTCGCTGGTGGTATCGAAGTCAGGCGGCGGGTCGACGATGATTTTCACGAAGCCCCCGATGATGACGGAGCTCATTATGAGCAGCAAGACGGCCGTGACCAGAAGCTTGGCGCCCGCGGGTTCGCCGCCCGGCGGCTGCCACATACCGATTCTGCGCATGATGACGGCGCACGGTCCCAGCAGCGCGTCCACCTCCTCGGTCGTGTCCCACATCTGCTGCCAGACACAGGCGTAAAAGACAGAAGAGAACTGGCTGTAGACACTGCCGTAGAGGCAGCTAATGTGGTCACGAGACTGACGAGGGGAACAGGGCAAGAGTCATCACTTGATTTCCCAGAAACTGCGCTCAGTGAAAGAGAAATAAAAAAAAAGTGAACATGTGTCGGCTTATCTGTAATTACCGTACCGTTTCTGAAAAATCTACGGTCAAAGTTCTCGAGGTGTTTTGAGGTACTGTATGCCCGTGCGACACCATCAGACGAAATGGCGACCCTGAAAGGAACCTCAGCTTCTGATTTTCCCAGATGAACTGTATTTACTGTGCACCAAAACCAAAGCATTCACGTGAGTCCGTGGGCACATGGTGAAATATTTATTTCACAATGGACATAAAGATGTATTGGACTTAAGGAACTACCTGCAAGAATGTCATTATGAAATTGTATGGAAACCAAAGTACAGGTAATAATTTTCTAATTACTTAGGGAGTGCCCTACGTGAACCTCCCCGCAGCTGGATCATCAACATGTAGGAGAAGGTGCCCACTGACGGACTTGACAGAAACGCGACTGATTATCGATGGGATAATCTCCGACATGCGTGAACACAGAGGATCCTTATGCATCGCGTACGAAGCGCATTTTTTGCTTCCCCATGTACATTACCTCGGCGTCGGAATGTCCTGAGATTATTCGTTTTGTTTACTTACTGCAAGATGCGTGGATATTTACGCGTACTTTAGTGTGGCATACATTAAATAAAAATAAAAAATAAATACATAAAAATTTTAAAAATTAGAAAAACCTTTCCGGTATTGTTTTCCCCCTCACCATTCCTAATACCTTAACGGCGGGAGGGATACTGTGGCCAGGCCGCTGGTTACGAACCCTGCTCCCTGTGCCCTCCCCTCCATCCCCTCTTTATAACACAGTCATCAGAAGAAGTTTTGCATCACCTCGGTTCTGGGAGATCCGGAACATGTACAGAAAATTGGAATGGAGATCAACATAAGCATCATTTCCGCCCTTTTTAATGCTCATGAAAACCACACATTGCATGTTGTACCAAAACATAGCGAGACCTTCAGAGGTGGTGGTCTAGATTGCTGTACACACCAGTACTTCTGATACCCAGTAGCACGCCCTCTTGCATTGATGCATGCCTGTATTCGTGTGGCATACTATCCATACGTTAGTGTTGGTCCAGATTGTCCCACTCCTCAACGGCGATTCGGCGTAGATGCCTCAGAGTGGTTGGTGGATCACGTCGTCCATAAACAGCCCTTTTCAATCTCTCCCAGGCGTATGCGATAGGGTTCATGTCTGGAGAACATGTTGGCCCCACTAGTCGAGCGATGTCGTTAGCCTCAAGGAAGTCATTCACAAGATGTGGACGATGGGGGCGCGAACTGTCGTCCATGAAGACGAATGCCTCGCCAATATACTGTCGATATGGTTGCACTATCGGTTGGAGGATGGCATCGTACAGCCGTTACAGCGCCTTCCATGACCACCAGCGGCGTACGTCGACTCCACATAATGCCATCCCAAAACAGTGCAGTAGTAGCCTATGTCATCGACAGTTCCTGTCTCTCTGTATCTCCTCCATGTCCGAACAGCATCGCTTTGGTTCACTCTGAGACGCCTGGACACTTCCCTTGTTGAGAGCCCTTCCTGGCACAAAGTAACAATGAGGACGCGATAGAACCGCGGCATTGGCCATCTGGGCATGGTTGAAGTACAGACAACACGAGTCGTGTGCCTCCTTCCTGGTGGAATGACTGGAACTGATCGGCTGTCGGACGCCCTCCGTCTAATAGGCCACTGTTCATGCATGGTTGTTTACATCTTTGGTCGGGTTTAGTGACATCTCTGAACAGTCAAAGGGACTGTGTCTGTGATATAGTAAGCACAGTCAACATCTATCTCCCGGAGTTTTTGGAACCGGGTTAATGCAAAACTATTTTTGTTGTGTATACAACGAAAAGTCGTCTGGTGGATTGCAAAAAAAAGTGGTCTCCAAACAAAAAAATTATGACCCAGTGGTTAGCGTTTAGGCTTATTAATTTTGCACCCGGTTTTCGAAACCCAATTATTGTTTTTATTTATTTTATTTCACTCTATTTTTATTGTTTTCATTTATCTGTCCATACTAGTAGAAGGTTACTACACGAATGTTTCTTATCAAATTCGGGGATGCCAGGGCATCATGGTGATTGTAAAATCGCAACTGGGTTTCACCGTAAGTGTCATAAATCTATTATATAATATATGTGTGTATGGTGTGTTAAGCGCTTACAATCTTTTTCGTTGATACCATATCAGCACTTATATTAATGCTTATGTTTCATTCATACCGTCATTCTTCATGAAGAAGAGTTGGTGCATTCCCTTGGATCATACCAATCGTAGAAACATTCCAAAGAAAGATATTTCGAAACCCACAAGCAAAGCACAAAGGCAGGTTAGCCATAGTGCCATTTCTTCCTGCATGTCTCACTCGGGTAAGAAACGTAGTTAACATTTCTTGAAGATCTCACGCGTTGGGAAAAATTTCGCGACAAGCCATGCACAACGGATAACGTTTTAGAAAATTGTGGCTTGCAATTGAGTAAGAATCAAGATACACTATGAGAATTTCACCGAAAACATTTTCGAATCATTTCCTCTTTTTTTTTTTTACTTCGGTCATACGACATACAGTCAGTACATGAATAAGTAAAACGATATGTCCATATACACTATAAAACATTGGTGAAGTAATCATCTACATACATGGATAAATGAATGTAAAACAAGAATAAAAGAAATAAGTTGATTTCAGACATGGCACAAAATTAAAAATGCGCCTCTCTAACCACTGATCCATTATTTCGGCTGAGGATATCACTTGCTATAAAGTACCTCAAAAGCACTTGGAAAACTTTGACTGTAGTTTTTCTTTTTTTTCAGAAACGGTCACCTACGGATAGACTGAGACACGTGATGTCTTCAAAAATGGTTCAAATGGCCCTGAGCACTATGGGACTTAACATCGATGGTCATCAGCCACTAGAACTTAGAACTACTTAAACCTAACTAACCTAAGGACATCACACACATCCATGCCCGAGGCAGGATTCGAACCTGCGACCGTAGCAGTCGCACGGTTCCGGACTGCGCGCCTAGAACCGCGAGACCACTGCGGCCGGCCGTGATGTCTTCCTTTGATCCTTCTTCCACTGGGCGAAGTTTCTGGAAAATCGGGTTTTGGGACTTACCGTGTTATCCTCGTGAGTACACAGTCACGATCCAGTTCGAAACAGCGCACATCGTTACACTACAGTGCAAGCACGGAAAATAATAGTGAGAAATGGCGAACGGCACAGAAATCTTGCTGTTAACGTCATTAAAATTACTGGCAGGATAGAACTAAAGTGGTGAAATGTGAAGACAATACGTAGGGAAGCTGATGGTGTGCGAACAACGGGAAGGAATTATGCTGAGCCAAGTATCAAGAAGCGAAGTGCACTCAGTAAATATTCCACTGACGGACAAATATGTTAGCACGCAGCAGTTTCGGCAATGTTATGAAGAATACAACCCTCAACTTTGCGAAAACTTCACTTTGTCTTTCCACAGAACTGAATTTTAAGGCCTAGGATGCAATCTGCATCTACATTTATATACGTACACCGCCAGCCATCATGCCAGAGGCTATCTTGTACTACTTTCCTATTGCACTTGAAAATGGAGCCTTAATTTCTCTTATCTTGCCTTTGCGTTCATTACACGAAGCATTACACAGATTGGCGGCAGCAGAATATTTGCGCAGTCAGCCGCGAATGCCAGTTGTTTCATTCCGTATTGATAGTTAGTTAGTTACTTTCACATTCCATGGATCATTCTGCATGATAAATCGTAATGAGATGGAGCGAGTCATATCACATTCACATTAATTTGTAAATGTGGCCACATGTTGAACATCTATAAATTGTAATTCATTTATTTATTTTAAACACAGATGTGAGTACGTAATTCCTACCCATCATCCTTTACAAAAATAAAAATCCTTCTACTGAATAGAAGGACTTGTCAAGAAGAAAGTTTTTCAGTTTCTTTTTTTTTCAAATTTTACTTTGATGTCTGTCAGACATTTTACATTCCCTGGTAAGTGATCGAAATTTTTAGTTGCAGCATTTTGCATCCCTTTTTGCGCTAAAGGTAAACATACTGTGGATTAATGAATTTCATTTTTCTTTTTGGATCATTTTGAACTGTAGTAAATTACTTCCAAAAAACTTCGTGGGGGAATAAATATACTGTAAAACCGTGGCCAGTGGGCCTGTCTCTTAAACAGATGTCTACAAGATGATCACGGGCTGAGCTCCACGTATTATTCTTACATCTCGTTTTTGAACTATGCAGACTTTCTTAAAGACGAGTGGAATATTGTTGCATATGACATTGAATGAAAATATGCAAGATATGCCAAAGTACGGATTTATCTCTCCCCAAGTTTTGCAACATTCTAAGTGCAAATGTGGCTGTGCTAAGTTGTTTTAGAAGTTGTTTCTCAACGTTACGCCTAGGCATTTAATCAACGTGACTGTGTATAGCAGCGTACCACTAATATTATATTTCAACACTATGGGATTGTTTTACACACACATCTATAGTAAATAAAATCTTTCACCTAAAACAATTTTGCATCCTTCCCACTCACGCAATGACGACACTTTCCCGTGCACTACAGCGTCCTCGGCAAACAGTCGCAGATTAACGCTCTCCCCACCCGTCAGATTATTTGTGAATACAGGGGATATACGGCACTTCAATGGGGCACTCCTGACGACATTCTTGTCTTCAAACGATTCACGTATGTGGCAATGTGTTCCGCATGCTGTGACCTTTCTCAAGGGTCTACACTACGGCACTGAGTCAAACGCTATCAGGAAATGTAGGAATATGTGATTTTTTTCCCGTTTGCACCTTCATCCATTATTCGCAGGGTTGTTGTTGTTGTGGTCTTCAGTCCTGAGACTGGTTTGATGCAGCTCTCCATGCTACTCTATCCTGTGCAAGCTTTTTCATCTCCCAGTACCTACTGCAACCTACATCCTTCTGAATCTGCTTAGTGTATTCATCTCTTGGTCTCCCTCTACGATTTTTACCCTCCACGCTGCCCTCCAATACTAAATTGGTGATCCCTTGATGCCTCAGAACATGTCCTACCAACCGATCCCTTCTTCTGGTCAAGTTGTGCCACAAACTTCTCTTCTCTCCAATCCTATTCAATACTTCCTCATTAGTTATGTGATCTACCCATCTAATCTTCAGCATTCTTCTGTAGCACCACATTTCGAAAGCTTCTATTCTCTTCTTGTCCAAACTATTTATCGTTCATGTTTCACTTCCATACATGGCTACACTCCATACGAATACTTTCAGAAATGACTTCCTGACACTTAAATCAATACTGGATGTTAACAAATTTCTCTTCTTCAGAAACGCTTTCCTTGCCATTGCCAGCCTACATTTTATATCCTCTCTACTTCGACCATCATCAGTTATTTTGTTCCCCAAATAGCAAAACTCCTTTACTACTTTAAGTACCTCATTTCCTAATCTAATTCCCTCAGCATCACCCGACTTAATTAGACTACATTCCATTATCCTTGTTTTGCTTTTGTTGATGTTCATCTTATATCCTCCTTTCAAGACACTGTCCATTCCATTCAACTGCTCTTCCAAGTCCTTTGCTGTCTCTGACAGAATTACAATGTCATCGGCGAACCTCAAAGTTTTTATTTCTTCTCCATGAATTTTAATACCTACTCCGAATTTTTCTTTTGTTTCCTTTACTGCTTGCTCAATATACAGATTGAACAACATCGGGGAGAGGCTACAACCCTGTCTTACTCCCTTCCCAACCACTGCTTCCCTTTCATGTCCCTCGACTCTTATAACTGCCATCTGGTTTCTGTACAAATTGTAATTCGCAGGGTATCGAGCGAAAAAAGGACAGTCTGTGTCCTCCAAGAGCGATAGTTCCTAATTGCAAGCCGGTTTATGGACAGCAACATTTCCGTTTCAAGGAAATGCGGTGATTGGTTTAAAAAACGGAACATTGTACAACATTTTTACGAAGAAATAAAGCAGAAGTATGAAAATGGTCATTGGTGTATTCAGACGAAGTGTCGATTTATGTGCGTTTTACGGCGAATAATTGTGGACTATTCACAAACAAAAGTGCTGGCCCGTCTTCAACTGTTGTGCAATGCAAGGAATGGTCGTATAGGCATGTAGCGTGTTACCGTAGCAGTGTGCTTATACTGAAGTATACGATGTTACTGATATCGTTGCCTGTTTGCGTGGAGAAAACTGTGCGTGCAGCCATCCTTATCAGGTATTCAGTTCGCTATGGCGAACACTGACGTCACAAAAGTAACAGCACAGCGATATGCACTTACATAGATAATGATAGTATCGCGTACACAAAGTACGAAAGGGCAGTGCACTGGTGGAGCTGTCATTTGTTCGCAGGCGATTCATGTGAAGAGGTTGTGAGACGTGTATATTTCTACTATTGACAAACCACAATTTCGGAAAGATGTTGATATTTTATTAACAGGATTAAGTAGGAATAATTAATATTTGTCATTGTGGAATTAATTGTGGTAGCAGGGAATGTCTGCACCAAAGTATTGTTGGCGGGAGAGACCACACATTGATATAATTTTAAAAAGGGCGGGAGATACCGAGTATGGATACATTTTAAGAAAAGAGCGGGAAAGACCGCGCATTGATACATTTTGTAATGGTAGCAGGGATTGTCTGCACCAGAAAGAATTGTTGGCAGGAGAGACCGCACTTTAGCATTCGTAGGAAGTCAGTAGTAAGCTAGATGTGAAGCGAGCCGGTAGCAGGTCTGAAGCGAGAGGTTGAGAGGAGCGGTGTGCCTGCCAGCCACCAGCTATGATTTACAAGAGATTGTAAACGGATGTACAGAGACATCAGCTAACTATTATCATAAGAGGAACTAATATTATTGAATTACTTTTATGAGAAACTCAAGACTACTGAAGGTATGTTTGCGCAATGCTAGTTGTAAGATTATTGTAAAAAGTAAGTCCCATTTGAAAGTTTGTAAAATCATTTCATTACCAGAAGTCATAACCAAAAGTAAATATCTGAAGAATCGTTTTCAAAATACAATTAATTTTTGTCAGCAATATTGCATTACTGATTATAATCCATATCAAAAACCATCAACGTAAAACTTTGCAAAATTTTATTGTTGTCAAGAAAAAATTTAACTATGAATTACGTAACTTCAATCAAATTAAATAAAGAATAACGTCAGCTTTGCTATTAAAGAATAACGTCAGCTTTAGTAATAAATACAACCACTTATTAGACAGCCCACCAGCAGCTAATAGAGTATAGTAATACAGAGTACCGGTAAGCATATTCATGTCGCAGTTCGATGTAGCAGTCAGATGGCGATCCAGTAACAGTAAAAAAGATAAGGAACAGTCTTGGGTTATTGCAGGTAACGACTGAGGGGCCACGACGACGACACATTCTATGTTTCGTCAAAATAATCAGCAAATCGCTGTTAATAAGCAGCATTTAAATTTGTATGCGAACATTGCACTTATTATTATTATTGAGAAAGAGAATTAATTTCAAAGGGAAGATTTCATTTGTTATTATTAAGCAAGAGATAGAAATCCGAAGGGAACGTTTCGTAGGTTATTGTAGAAAGGAAAGTTGCGTAACAATAGAGATACAGAGGAGACGGGAAGGTTTCAAGGTGACCACCGTCATTATGGCCGCATGACGGGAATCAACAGACTATGAAGGCGGAATGGTAGTAGGAGATAGACGCATGGGACGTTCCATTCCGAAAGTCGTCAGGGACTTCAATATTCCTAATAATACAGTGTCAGTAGTGGGCCGAGGTATCAAATTTCAAGCATAACCTTTCCCTCATAGATAATGCACTAGCCCACGACCTTCTGTTAAAGACCGAAAGCAGTGGCGTCTGAGTAGATTTGTCAGTGCCAACAGACAAGCACCACTGCTCAAATAACCACAGAAATCGAAGTACAACAAACGTATGAGTTAGACCAGTGCGGCGAAATTTGACGTAAATAGGCAATGGCAGCAGAGTCTCTTTGCTAACAGCACGACATCACCTGCAGCGACTCATCTGACCTCATGACCGAATCGCCTGGGCCTAGACGACCGGTAAACCATGGTCTGGCTAGACGAGTCTCCATTTCAGTTGGTGAGACCTGATGGTGAGGTCTAGGTAGACTCCACAAGGTCATGGACCCAGGTTGTCAACAAGGCACTGTGAAATGGTGGTGGCTCAATAATCGTGTGGACGGTGTTTCCATGGAATGAACTTGCTTTCCTGGCCCAACTGAGCCGTTTATTGACTGGCAATATTTATGTTCGGATACCTGGAGACCATTTTCTGCCATACAGGGTATTCATATTCCCAAACAACGCTGGAACTTATAGGGTGAAAATGCACTATGCCACCGGGTCACAACTGGTTTGAAGAACATTTTGTGCTATTGGAGCGAATTATTTGGCTAACCAGATCAACTGATATGACTCCCATCGAACATTTATGAAACATATTCGAGAAGTCAGTTCGTGCACAAAATTCTGCATGGGCAACATTTTCGCAATTATGAACAGCTGTGGATGGAGCGTGGCTCACTATTTCTGCAGAGGAGTATAAACGACTTGTTGAGTCCATTCCACGTCGAGCTCCTGTACTACGCGAGGGAAAAGGAGATCCGATACAATATTAGGATGTATCCCACGACTTTTGTCATCTCAGTGTAACGCGGTAACTGTAGCGTGTCAAGTGGTCATGAGCGTGAAAGAGAGCTTCGGCTGACGCAGGGAGAAAAGCGGAGCCTGTAAACCATTCCCACCCCATCCCCGACTTGATGGCCTGGCAGTCCACATCTGTGATTTGTGCTTCTGCGAAAGAAATACTCACACTAGGTCATAGCGTTCGTCGATCCTTTCAACGGCGTGTGAGCCATATTCAAATGGCCGGGAAAAACTATTCACTCATTTCAAAATACAAGAAGTCAACGAACAACGCACAATACACGGCAAAGAGGATTGCGCAAAGCATTCGGTAGCGGCTTACCCAACCATAGTTCTAAGAACTCTCCACCACAGCTCCCACACTGATGTGTGATCTTCAGCCGAAAACGTCTTCCAGCTACTATCTTGCATCATCAACGCTGCGATGCTACATCCATATAGACCAGTTTACTGCAGTCCAGTTGTGGCCCCCGTCTGCCAAATCTCATCCCCTCGCCTCCCTGTATTAACAAGTTGACTATTCCTTAATACCTTAGGATATGTCCTACCTAGAGTTGTAAAACTACCGTAGATTACCGCAGAGCGCCAAAGCAAGGGTAGATAACGATAGCTTTCCTAGTAACTATGGTCCGTTAAGGTCGTCCCCACGCTGCCTTTAGGGTTGGGAGTGTTGCGTGCCCATCAGGAGGTATCTCGTAAAGACAGATTTCCTTACGTATGTGATCGCTCTTACTAATTTCCCCCACAAACCGAAGTATTCAACTGTTTAGAAACTGAGGAGGATATGTAAAAGATCAAATATCCTACGGGACATTTTTGTTCTACATAGTTATATTTTTGTCTGTTATAACAAAATGAAATCGTCAATATTTAATCCAGGTTTCATTCGAAAATTGCTGATTTGTTTTACTTAGTAAAAACTTTCTAAAGCGAAAATCGCATAAAATTTTCTTATTTAGAAATAACTGGTTTCGACAAACTTTACTTTAGATCTCCAAAAATTTTTGTTTTAAAATTGTTCAGTTTGAGTTGGACACAACAATTTGGCGTGAAGTCCAACTGAAAATGAACAAAGTTATGAAGACATGAAGACGACAGCATAGTCTGTCGAAAAATGTTGTTTGTAAATAACAAAATTTATATGCTATCTTGGCTTTACGAAGTTTTTACCATAAAATGTTCTTCTGTCCTTCCTTTCAACCAAACGTGTAACACACAATAGCTCAAAATATGCTCTGAAGGATCATCACTTTCTTCCACTGCTCCTATCAGTGGAATATTGTGAAAGATTAGAAACCTTTAGCTCAACTGAACAAAAGATAACTGGTCTGTAGTTGCACCATATGCATCGAGCTCACGGACATTGTAGTGAGTAATACTAATATTTTAGAAAAAACTATTTGTTTGCAGGGTTATTTACCTATTTTTCTTATCCACACTCCACCCTTCTACAGCTACATTCTTTATAGGAAGGAAGGAAGACTGGGCTTAAGCGTCTGCCAGTCAATTATTTTGTTAGAGTCGTAGCAAAAGCTCGGACTGAGAAATCTGCGCAAGGAAATTGGACATATCCTTTTCAAAAGAACCGCCTCAACATTCGTCTTAATCATTTTAGGGAAACTGCGGAGTATTTAACTCTGGGTAACTCGATGGGGAGCTTAAGTCCGGTCCAGGCTTCAATTTCTTCTTTATATGGACGATAGGTTTTTCTTTAATTCTATTCTATATTTGTGGAGAGGAGGGTACTGACCTTCCTTGCACCGAATCCATGACATACAGTACAGATTTGATGATAATATCTTCTTTCTGTACCAAATTTAGAGGTTGGAAAAGTGAAGAAAATCACTTGGGAATGAATATGATGAACATGTAGGGGAGCGATATATTTTGCTACGCACTTTTTGGCCTCATCAAAAGATAATTTGTTTTTTCTGTTTGCAATTTGGCCAGCAATATAACTAACTGTGACGGAAGTGAAAATGATACGTAATTTGCAGACTTTACGTGTTAATATCTACTGTTGGGATTTGCACTAAAATACTCAGGAGACGCAACTTGTGGCCGATGTTTTCTTCCAAAGAGCAGTTTCATCTCCAGTGTCGACCAAAGTCTGTTCAAACTGAGCAGTCCCTTTCTAAAAATCTTTGCCGGCCACGATCGTCTGGACACGTGGCAGCTATTTTTGTGAAGCATTAAACACTCGTCATATCGCCGTATAACTTTTTCCAAGACGAGTCCTATGCTACGAGGAAGAATACACTGTTACATAAAAATGGAAGAAATTGTTGTTTCTATAAAATCTAAATAGAAAAAAATTAAAATTGGTGACTTACACGGTGAAGTATTCATTCTCTTATCTTCGATCCCTCACCTAAATCTTCTTCATATATGTTAAACTATTTATGAAGCACTGAGGGTAATGTCGTAATGTGTACATCGCGTATGCAAACCTTACAAAACTATTTCACTTTCGTCTTACTTTTTGTGGATTATTCCTGGTTATACAATAAAAGAACGAGCGACGTATTGCATTACTTTATTTCTCTAGCAGCACAGTTATGTGATTTTATCGTTAGAAACGCCAGACTAAGTATACTAACCCAAACTGAAGCGACTGACTGTCAAAGCATAAATAGAACTTACGGTGTGTGCAACAGTGTTCCAAATTGAAAGCGATTGACGATGGAGTGCCCTGTAACATTTAAACAGATTTGTTGAACTACGTTTCTGCCGTCTAGTCTCTCAGCAAATATGTGAAACTCTTCGAGCGTTAAATATTAACGAAAAATGCAGTATGTTTCCTGCCTGCTAGGCAGACTTTAGTTGTGCGCAGTCTATCAAAATTGGGTTGAAATATTTTTCGGCCATTACGCATGTCAGCTCGTTAATCAAGGTTTTAATTATTAAATAATACTAGCAGGTATTATGGGATTTTACAAAAGATTTATATCTTGTTTTGTTTTATGTTTGAATGAATTGTACTTTGCAATGCTTTGGATAGGGTTTATTTGACAAATTACTTACTGTTCACAGTTGTTTGCAATTGACATTGCGCTTATTACTTTCGTGTTCTATGGCGCTAAATGCTACAGACCAGCAAAATAAAATAACAATAATAATTTTGCAAAGAAGAACATTGTTTTTTAAAAAATTGACATATTAAAACAGATTATGTTGCCATTTAATGTTGATATAGTGATTTATTACGTCACGTACGCGATTTTAACGTAATTGTTTTTTTAAAAAAATACATATTACCGAACACACTATGTTGCCATTTATTGCCGATATAGTCATTTATTACGTCAATATAGGGTCCATGACGTAATAAATTATTATTTGAATAACACTGAGTCACGATGTCACATTTTCTTTTCCAACCAACAAAATCATCACAACTAAGGTCACAGGTTCGAATCCTGCCTCGGGCATGGATATGTGTGATGTCCTTAGGTTATTTAGGTTGAAGTAGTTCTAAGTTCTAGGGGACTGATGACCTCAGAAGTCTCATAGTGCTCAGAGCCATTTGAACCACCAATTCACAAAGACCTAGTGGTTACAACTGACAAAGTCACAATCTTCAGTTGAATAAACAAAAAAATAAAAGTGCTAAGTGGAATATCAATTACGAAAAACTGTGAATAATAAGTAATCTGTCAAATAAACTCAATCAAAGCTTTATTAAGTACAATTAATTAAAACGTAAGAAAATAACATAAAAATCTTTTTGTCATATATCACAATATATGCGAAAGTGCATAAAAAGCGGAGGAATAACTGTGCTAAATCGTCATAAAATAGAGGCATGAGTGCAGTGTAATAGTCTTGTAATAAGCAGAAACCAATATTCGATATAACGGAAATTAATAAATTAGTGTAATAGTACATCTGCAATTTTCATTTTTTTTCTTTCGATGGTATTGGCAAAGAGGCCGTCATACCTTTCCGTCTGTGTGTTCGTGAGCTGTCATCGCCTGTGCTGCTCCAGAGCAAGTGGAGCCACGTATAAAAGTCGCAGTGAAATGTTAAGGCTTGTGTCGTGACGCGGCGCTCAACTGTTTGCGTCTAAGCGTCGTGGTGGGTCGCTGGCCAGTAAGTACCGACCTTGATGTTCCTACCCTGCAGAGTTCTCCAATCACGCAGAGGCCCACAGACGGAAGAACTTGTTAAGTGCCGCGTATTGCTGACTGCTAACTAGTGGACAGTTCGAACAAGCGGAGTTCGGACGTTAATTGTCGGTTGCCACAGACTACTGTGTTGTCTCCGGATCAGGTTTTTGTCCCTCAGGTCATTCATTACTGGAGCGCATAAATTTATGAGATGTTCCCTGGAATGTGGAGTAATGTCGTGTGGCCGTCAGGAGTATTTTGTGGCCCTGCTGCTCCCCTATTTTTGTGACTTGAATTTAAAACCCCTAATCTCGGATGATTGTAATTTATACCGACAGACGTACTGGAGCAATTCGCTTACCCCTCCTCTCTTCAGATTCTTCCGGTGGCTGTCACGCATGTGATATTGTTTATGCATGCGGGAATTTACGAGTGCTCTAAGGAAATTTCCAGAAAGAGCCCATTCCTTAGCAGTAACCCCAACGAATACCTGAGCTTTGCCAATGGGACCCTTCGATCGCTCTCATATGTGCTTACCACAAGCATTAATTATATCGCTGCCAGTTTCCTTAGTACTCAAAGAACAGGGTATAAAAACAAATAAACCATTATCTTCTTTCACATGATTTACAACTCACGTAATGTTACGCACAAGACTTTATAGCAGTTATGACAAATCACTCAGACGCTTTATGAATCATATTTGATAACTGACAAGAATTTCTTATTCCTCGATTAACAGCTTACGAGTAAGAAAGTTGTATTAGTGGTCTATCGCTGTTGTTGTGGTCTTCAGCCTGAAGACTAGTTTGATACTGCTCTTTACGCTACTCTATACAAGTTACTTCACATTTGCGTAACTGCTGCAACTTACATTTGAATCTGCTTGATGTACTACGGCGAGTTGAAAAGGAGAGGGATAGACAGAACGATATGTGATAAATCCCTTCCCTCTAAAACTTTTCTCCTTCATAACTCGGCGTCGTTACCACAGATGACGTGTCACTGATCTCATTTGCACTAAGACTGCAGTACACGCCAAGGTGCTACTTGCCCCCACCGCCCTGAGTGGAACAAGTAAGTTCTAATAAATATTCACCAACCTCCAGTCTTCTACAGTTGTTGTCCCCTGCGCAGAAACCAGCGCATAGGTCGTGAATCCGTTATCTTTAAGCTTTAAGAAACTCTTAATGAGGAACTGATGGTATGTGAATAACTATATTTTCAAATATCATGTTTACACTGGATGCCATTCGCTTTTTATTAGCAAAACACAAGTAACTGGACAATTAAATTTCGCTTTAGAGTCAGAAATAATTTCCATTGTTCAACAAAATAATGAACTGTGTATTTCCGTATTTACTATCACACTGTTCTCAGCTACATATCCACATAACCAGAAACTGCTAATAAAGTCTTAACTGACACCGACCCGTGACCTTCGACACAGCCGAAGCAGCTCTGACCTCACAGCCGAACTACTTCGCCAACCATCCAAGTTAGGCGCGACCCGAAGATCACCGAAGTGCTTCGTCTGCCTTATCGTTTAGCAGTTGTTTATTATTCTGCTGGTTATTAATACTTGTAAAATTATGGAATGATAGCGTGCTATTGAGAGTTGCTTTAATTTGAAATGCAAGTAAATACGCTGTTTACTTGTCTAATGTCAATAACAGAAGATTATCATTTTGGCGCGCAGCTTTCGAATGCAGCAGCCAATCGCGGTGAAGGACCTCAATTTAGGCGGTCTTTCTCACCATACCCATATGGAACAAACCATCTGTCATCGGTACCTCACACCACATGACATCATCTTCCCACTGCTGCCTTCTGAACTGCTCTAACAAGAGTTTCTTGTACCTGAAAATGATGGCTGAAAAGCCAGAAATGTTACTAAACTCCCTCTTCAAATTAAAACTCTCATACTTCCCTCAGTTACCAAACTGACATTGCCTTGATGCCTTAAGATGTGTCCCAACAACAGATCCCTTCTTTCAGTCCAGTGGTCCCATATAATTCTTTGCTATCCAGTTCGATGCCGTACCTCGTCTTTAGTTAACCTAGCTACACATCTATTCTTCAGCATTCTTCCATAGCACCACTTTTCAAAACATGGTATTCTCTTCCTAGATGAACTCTTTAACATCAGCCTTTCACTTCTGTTCAAGACTGCACTACAGACAAAGATATACAGAAAAGACTTCCGATTTACATTCATAGCTAACAAAATTCTATTTTTGAGAAACGCTTTCCAATTTTTAAATGCATGACACAAAGCTGTTTGTTGTCTTTTGTTGTAATAACTGTCTTCGATTTATAGTATCATCATAGCACCAAAGATGAATTGTTAATCACATGTCATAGCATATCACATCAATATGGCAGTTTACATAATTACTGCCCTTTCTGAGCTATTAACATCTACAGAACCAAACAGGCATACTTGCAGAAAAGGTGGTGTGCCCAGCCACAGTTTTAACTCAAATTGGGGCCCATTACCTCTTGTACATGACTGTTTGCGGTTCTGTAGACATTAGTAGTTCAGATGGGACAATTTCGATTGCCATATCGATCTGATACGTCGTGACATAAGATTAATATTTGAACTTTTTTAGCATGATGATGGTGTTACAAAAAATACAGTTAAAAAGCGTTTTAAGAAATATGTAACAGCTATTGACAGTTGCATTCACATAATTTTCAGTTGCTTTTCATTCTGTTGGAAGTCTGAATTTTATGTTCTACCTACTTTGCTCATCGTCTGTTATTTTCTTGTCTCACTTTGTAAAGTAATTCCCTCAGGATCACCCGACGTAATTTGACTACGATTTATTACCCCAGTTTTATTTTTGTTGAGGTCGATCTCATGAACTCTTCCATATCATTCAAATTATGTACCTGGTCCTTTGACGTCTCTGACAGAATTATATCATCGACGAACATCCACTTTTTATTTCTTCTTCATGAACTTCGAATTCAAGTTCTCCTTGGTTTCCTTTATGACTTACTCAATATACAGGCTTCGAGTACAGATTACTTATCTTGCTCACTTCTTTGTCAACAAATGATTCTCTTTAACATCCGTTGTCTTACTTCTGTAAGCTAGTTTCTGTATTTGTTGTGAATAACCTTTCGGTCCCTGTAATTTATAATTACTACTTTCAGAATTTCATAGTGAGTATTCTTTCCAACATTCTTAAGAGAATAAGATAGTATAAGGAGCACTTTATAGCTGTTTCCTTCTATCGATTACCAGAGTCATACCTAGACGTAACAGAAAACCTCACCTCGCCAGTACGTATTTCACCTAACGTTTCTTTCACCACTGAAGGAGACTTTTGTCACCTAGCAGCCGAATGGGATACTTACAATTTTGTAAGTATTGGGCGTGACATGACGTGTTGCGAAACCACACTAACTGTTTTTATCTGAAAGATATTTATAAAAGAGAGTTCGCAATCCGATTTATGACGTAAGGACAGTAGATATATAGATCAGAAACAGATCGAAACTCTGTGAGGTATTCCACGTTCACGCTGGTGTCAGTAAGCACGAAGTAGTTTTAGTAATAATATTTATGAAAGTAAACTGGGTAGCTGAAGCCACTAGGAATATTTATGTGTTGGGCAGAATAATAAAGAAGCAGTACTGTCGTATTTCATGAAGGAGACTGTTTATAAAACATTCGTGTCACCTATTCTATGCCGGCCGAAGTGGCCGTGCGGTTAAAGGCGCTGCAGTCTGGAACCGCAACACCGCTACGGTCGCAGGTTCGAATCCTGCATCGGGCATGGATGTTTGTGATGTCCTTAGGTTAGTTAGGTTTAACTAGTTCTAAGTTCTAGGGGACTAATGACCTCAGCAGTTGAGTCCCATAGTGCTCAGAGCCATTTGAACCTATTCTAGAATATGTTGCGGGTTCTGAAGCAGTTAGGACTAACAAGGAATATCCATAGAAGCAGTGACGAACGTTGTCAGATTTATTTTACTCACTGCAGAACATCACCGAAATACTGAATAATCTTAAGTGCATCCTTTCGCAAATACAAAAGAAAATGTTCAAATGTGTGTGGAATCTTATGGGACTTAACTGCTAAGGTCATCAGTCCCTAAGCTTACACACTACTTAACCTAAATTATCCTAAGGACAAACGCACACACACACCCATGCCCGAGGGAGGACTCGAACCTCCGCCGGGACCATCCGCACAGTCCATGACCGCAGCGCCCTAGACCGCTCGGCTAATCCCGCGCGGCTTTCACAAATACAAGTCAGATATTTCGTTAAAACCTATTTTACGAAAAACTTCAAGAACCAATATAAAACAAGTAACCTAGTAATATGCTACGGCTCTCGACAATGGATGCGGCGAAGACGACACAGGAGAAACCACAGCGCGAAAAAAAGGAATTAAACAGCAATTTTACCCACGTGCCCCACAGTAGTGAATCGGGAAGAAACTGTAATATGCGACATGATGGTAAGTACCCTTGCCATGCAGTTCATAGCGGTTTGCAAAATATGGATGCACATGTCGATTAGAGCCCCGTAAGGAAATCGAGAGGGATGGAGGTGGGCAAATAATATGCTTCACGTATGAAATAGCTCCTAGCTTGCCTTTGATAGCTTGTTATTTACATGACAGTATGCTGTAATCATACTTCTAACGCTTAAGACATCAATCGCTTTGAAATTAAACAAGGATAGTTGGAATTCGATTTTTTTTTTGTTGGTTCAGAAACGACTTTGCAAATTGGGTGTGTATTTTTGGAAAGATTTACGACAATTGCTGCTTGTAAAAATAAATCATTATGAACAAAGACTGTCTCGGCATTTATCGCCATTGTAAAATACCTACGGAAACAATTTTGCTGACGTCGTGTATAAACGTGAATGTCATTTATAATCGAGTGGCGTCTAGAATGATGTGACGTCCATATTACGTCGTTAGTGAACTGTCTTGTAGCTGTCAATGTTTTTTATTAGATGGTAAATGACATAAATATATTGAAAATAAAACGTAAATTTTACGTAGTGTGATACTAGTTCGACAGTTCAACTCTTAAGAAGTTACTTGTTTACAACGATTGTGCAGATGAATAGCGATATTATTTTACTAGCTTCAATTTTGTCACGGTTATCTCTGGTTGTTGCATATGTTATTTCCGATTTATCCTTTTTCGTGTTCTAAGGGTTCAGTAAATATTTGAGGTAGTATTTGAATAAATTCTGTATGCTCGTTTAATATTTCTTGTGAGTGTTTTCAAGAACATTCATTGGAAGTTATGGTATTCAGTGCAGGATATGGAGTGCATATTTTTGTATACTTGTAGTGTGGTTTTGAGCTTTCGATTGTAGAAAGAAGTTCGACTGATTGTTCTCGCTGTTTATAATGTGTTCTTTATACCTTACGTTAAAGGTTCTTTCTTTTTGGCCAATGTTAAAGTTATTACAGTTGCTATGTGTGTTATTATAAATGGATGGGTTATCATATTCGGAAGTTTCCAGTGGTGACCGAACGTAATTTTTTTGAAAGTTTCATACTGGTTCGAAAGTATTTGTGGCTTTATGAAGTGCATCATTTTGTTGGAAATTCTACCAAGGTAGAGTGCTGATACATTTCTTACTTTTTGTTTAGCAAAGTTTCTCGAGTTGGGTATATCACCTTATCTCTTGTATTCCGTTTTGGTGTTCCACATTAGGGAACATTCCATCTGACACCATTGTGCTCCAAATATCGAGACAGCAGTCTGGGTGAGACTTGGGCAGCTGAGGCGCACAACGAATATCTAAACTGTGAAAGATCGGTGAGAAACAGCAGCACAAAATCTCCGCCTGATGAAATGAGAAGGGATCAGATACAAAGGAATCTCGATGGAGTGATGTCGCACTTGGTACATAACAGAAACAATGATAATGGTCGTCTGTCTCTAGTTATGAGATCATAAAATTCTAAAACAACTCCTATATGCCCTGCATCAGCTGCATACTTTCCATAAAATTTACGAGTGCATACACGTTGCTATTGCCACACTTGCTCTGCAGCGTTTCACACGATTCTTGACAACTCCAAATCGTGCGACTGTGGTGTCGCTGAAGTCAAACTATAACTCTTTACCGAAGACGATACTGGAAAGAAGGTACCCAGTTGTAGAAGAATGTCACTTACAAGCTGCCAAGAAACTCCTGTGGCGGAATTTATTCATAGCGTAGTCAGTTTTTTCGGATTCAAGTGCAACTTTTTGGTCGGTGTCAAATGGCCAATTGTAGAATGCCACATTCGTGGTAAGCATGTCGTGCACATGTCTTAGGGATACGGACCACGCAGTTTCTTAATTCTTGCACAGAGACGTCAGAAACTAGTGCGCATCCTGTTTATTTTGAGTCTCTAGACTGCAAAGAGCAACGGCTTTGCCGCAGTGGAACACTGGTTCCCGTGAGATCACCGAAGTTAAGCGCTGACGGGTGTGGCTGGCACTTGGATGGGTGACCGTCCAGGCCGCCATGCGTTGTTGCCGCTTCTCCTGGTGTATTCAGCCTTGTGATGCCAATTGAGGAGCTGCTCGACCGAACAGTAGCGAATCTGGTCAAAGAAAACTATCATAACGACCGGGAGAGCGGTGTGCTGACCACACGCCTCTACTATCCACATCCTCACCTGAGGATGACACGGCGGTCGGATGGTCCCGATGGACCACTTGTGGCCTGAAGACGGAGTGCCATGTAAGCTATGCTGTGTAGACTGCAAAGAATTTCAATACGGTTTGGCACGGATAGTAAATTTAATCAAATGTCCTGTTCTTCCGTATTGCAACTAGAAACGTAGTTTGACTTATATCCTGTTATACTTAAAAATCATTAAATATTTCTCTGAGTAACTGATATCAAAGCTCCATACGTTGTTTCAGGGACCTCCGAAGATACTCAGAGAACGGACAGTTTATTTTTACGTGAAATGATTATGCAAGAAGCCCTTTGGTTTGATCATCTGTGACACAATAGTACGTTAACATTAATTTTCATACGATTAGTATGTTATTTCATTAGAAGAGAGTCAAATGCCTAAGCTTGAGATAACAACTTTTTAAATTCATCTGTCAGATGTATTTCGTCGTAGACAGCTTTGAAATAGTTCTCTGAGTATAAGGAAAGTCGATTACAGACTGTCACTTAATACCTGGTAAATGTTTTTTTGCAGATGAGGTGTTGCTGGTGACGTGGTCCCGCTTATCGAGTGAGTTTCGTCTCCAGGTAAGATGCATTACATATATGTTTATGACTGAAGTACGTAATTGAACGATCACTTCTTTAAGATATAATATTTATAACATTCAGCTGCAATCCTCAAAGTTGTCTAGGTTAAGAAAAATGGCTCAGGTTCCTTTTCAACTGCGTTACTTTAAATCTAGTGCTGCTTGTGGACTGCTAAAGTATTTCAGAGACTTTTTCTATATGAGGAGAAAGTGTCATGGTTTATTTATAGGGAACAAAAACAAGTGAAGAAGCTGAAGGATGAATGTTGTTCCTCCAGCGTATCATGAATAGAATACAAAAAAGCGATATATATCGAGTATGTTCTTTCTTCTGTGGCATACAATACACAGAATTTTGTTACCTGGATTACTGTAGTGCAGTGAGTGCTGGACTTGTAATTCAACTGATGTAAGAAAACATATTGTCTCTAGCGAAAAAAAATATTACTGCATTCGTACGTTCATCCACTGTGGCTGATAACTGGTGAGACAACCCTGCACCCTATACTCTATATCTCTCCCGATGTGATTATCACGCCTTTGGTCCCTGGAACAGGCTCTGAGTGGTCAAAGATTCCTGTGGGGCGAGGTTGTGCAGCAGGTAGTTACGCACCTCTTCATTCGGCAGGACACAGTGTTTTACCACAAGGGTATCTTCAGTGTGGTGCGTCGGAGCAATGATTACCTCAATGCTCACGACGATTTTGCCTTGGTTGGCATTCCGACTCAGAACTGTATGGCCTTCGAACTGAAATTTTTTGGTCGCCCCTTCTAAATATTCTTATTTTTCTATTCTTTTCCATATGGTATGAACTTACATTAGAAAGACTGATAGACAGTAGTGGGATATTAAATCAATGGAAATCACAGTTTCGTCTCTTCTATCTTCTGAAATAGAGAGTTTTAAATGCATCTGTGGAGTTTAACGTACCCAAATCCACCCTGGAAAGATATTTTCGTAGCTCTGAGAATATCCCAATTATAGAGTTGACAAATCAGCTGGGAAGTTTGTAAATGTTTTCAATGCAGAACTAGAAGACGAGGTAGCATGCCAGACGTCATGGTGAAACAGACTCTTCAGTCCATCGATGAAACAGCTCATTGACAGGTCATTAGCCTATCAACTAGCAGAGGTTAAATAAAGTAAGAGCAACAGCAACAGTAGCCAATGGCCTTGCCGAAGTGGTCACACCGGTTCCCGTCAGATCACCGAAGTTAAGCGTTGTGACTTGGACGGGTGACCATGCGGTGTGCCGAAGTCTGCTGGCAAGAGGGGTGCACTCAGTCCTTGTGAGGCAAACTGAGAAGCTACTTGACTAAGAACTAGCCGCTTCGGTCTTGTAAACTGACATATGGCCGGGAGAGCGGTGTGCTGACCACATGCCCCTCCATATCCTCATCCAGTGACGCCTGTGGGCTGAGGATGACACAGCGGCCCGTCAATATATTTGGGCCTTCATAGCCCGTTCGCGAAGAGTTTTTTAATTTATTTATATATAATTTTTTTTTTGCAGCAACACTGACTTGAATTATGCCTTAAAAAGAATAATACACGTGCCAAATGACATGAAAATACTCGTATTTTCTTGCTGTTAACGAATTTCTTGTCGATTCCGTATTTCTTAGTCTAAATTCTTCATGAAACAACTCTATGTGTTAGTCTGAAGATGATGTTCCTAATAATGTCAATGTTTATGCAGTAATTTCAAAAAAAATTGCTATTTTCCCTTTTACCGTTTGAATGGTGAAGAATGGGAAATATATAAGCGTCTTTTTTGAAAAAATGTAAAAAAATACGAAACATACGATTGTAAACGATTTACAAGTAAAGGTGGTGATTTTCGTACACCTTTAGCAAGTGTTTTGTTATGTTCCCTTATTTCACAAAAATTGTTAAACACAAAGTAGTTCGTTCTGCCCCAAGTTCCCTTAATAGTGATTCAACATTACGGCTCAAGTTTGGGAAAGCGCTGTATGAAGACCAATACCAACAAAATGTCACACTGAAAGAGAGAAAGAAAGACAGTAACATCAGTCAGAAACTGAAAGAAGGCTACAGAACTCAAAGCTGGTTTAGGGAGTCTTAATGTTACAGTAAAATTACATGACTATGTTCAACGGGCGGAAGACTTGGTTGTATAAAACAACCTTAGTGAAATTGTGAAAGATACCTCACTCTGATTCCTGTGGGCGATCAAGAAGGCGATCAAGAACAGCAAAATTAATCTCCCCAGTTCAAAACAATAAAGATATAATGACAGTGAATCGCCAAGTATCTGTTTAAGGGCCAAATTCAAAGTTCATAAAGATCCAAGCAGAGCCTCAGCATTTTTTTTTCTTTTTAAAGGGCAACATTCCATCAAAAGCAAATCGTTCAACATCCTAAAGTTTACTAACACTTTGAAAACGGAAGACTCATAAAGAACAATGAAGAATTCCCTCAGGCAGTAAGGACATGCATTATTCAGTCCTCCTCGACCAGCATCAGTTGATATTGTAAAACTGTGTTCCATTGTCCTAGTGAAGCCCTCATTAGACATCATTAACTAAAATTTAAATAAATTTAAGCCAAGTGTAGCCACATAAATTAAATAGCTTATGGACCTTCTTGAACTTGTGTTGAAACGTACTTTCCGTTTAACAACAAATTTTTGAACATTCAGAAGAATTGCATATGGGATCAGATCTCTTTAGTATATTAGATGGCTTTTGTCTTGCATATAATCAGGTTCTTTGTGCGTATCATGCATTAGTTAGTAAAATAATTAACTTTTACAGACATGTACATCTCACGATCATACTATTCCAAGGCAATAAAACTGATGTAGTAAAATTATACAGTCTTTTTACAGCAGTTACTCCCCAACATCAGATTCACCATGGTGAATGATGTCGACAAGACATTAAATATGTTGATCTGTTTGCATAAAAGATAAACAATGGACTCACCATTATCATAAACAGAAAGATGATAACTGCAAAGTGCATTCTCCACAATAGATCCTTCCATTCCACTACATGAGAAATACCAGCATACAGAAGTACTGTTGGTAAGACAGTGTATATCCTAGTGGCACAACAGGATCTTGGAGATGATATGTATTAATCAAGCAAATAGACGCTAATGACTGATATTCACCTCCTCAATAAATTGAAGCCCTTTTTAATAAATGGAAAAGAAAGAAAGTAGAAAAGAAACAACACTCCCGTTACCAACAGACATTAAATCCGTAATATACGAGGGCGGTTCAGAAAGTAACCTCCGATTGGTCACAGTGCGGGTTGTGGGGGGAGTAGCGACGCCATCTGTGCGTTCACGCACTCAACAGGTCAGTCGGCATCAAGCCGTGGTCGAGTGAACGTCGTACCTGCGCTAGTTTAGTTTTTGTGGCAGTTTGAAATGTGTGCTGCAATAGAAAACCCCGCCAAATGTGAAGTGCGTGCTGTCATAAGGTTTTTTACAGCCAAAGGATATTCTGCAGCAGCTATTCATCGTGAGCTTTGTGCCGTGTACGGACCAAGAGTTATGAGTGAAGGAGTTGTCCGTGAATGGGTACGTTTATTTAAAAGTGGACGAGAAAACGTTCATGATGAAGAGAGGAGTGGTAGACCATCATTGGTGACTGACGAACTCGTTCAGACAGTTGATGCAAAAGTTCGGGAAAATCGACGTTTCTCAATGTCGGAGTTGTCTACTGGTTTTCCACAGATTTCTAAGACTCTCTTGTACGAGATAGTGACAGCAAGATTGGGTTACCGTAAGTTCTCTGCACGATGGGTGCCCAAAATTCTTACCGACAACCACAAAACTCAAAGAATGGCCTCTGCATTAGACTTTCTGTCACGTTATGAGGACGAAGGAGAACCATTGTTAAACAGAATCGTGACCGGTGACGAAACCTGGATTAAGTGCGTGAACCCTGAGACAAAAGAACAATCAAAGATGTGGGCACATTCAAATTCGCCTACCAAACCAAGAAAAGCCTCGCAAGATTTTTCTGCCAGAAAACTGATGGCAACGGTGTTTTGGGATGCCAAAGGGGTGTTGTTGGTTGAATTCATGGAACGTGGTACGACCATTAATCAAGACGTGTACTGTGAAACAATAAAAAAGTTACGACGGGCTATACAGAACAAACGCCGTGGTATGCTGACTTCCGGTATCGTTTTTTTGCACGATAACGCCCGTCCTCACTCTGCTCGCAGAACAACGGCCCTTCTTGAGTCCTTCAAGTGGGATGTTATCAACCATCCACCTTACAGCCCAGACCTGGCGCCAAGTGATTATCACCTCTTCATGCATTTGAAGAAATGGCTCGGGTCACAGCGGTTTGATGACGACGAAGAGCTCAAAGATGCGGTCACAGGCTGGCTCCAGGCACAAGCAGGTGATTTTTATGCAGAAGGAATTTCAAAGCTTGTGAAGAGATACGATAAGTGCCTCAATCGCTATGGAGACTATGTAGAAAAATAGTGCAAAAATGTAGTTGTAAGATGTATATATTAAAATATTTTTATTTAACTTGGTGTATTTTTTTAAATCAACCGGAGGTTACTTTCTGAACGGCTCTCGTATTTCAGTACTACATTCATTAGAAGTGCTTCTTATAAAATCACCGATAAATATAACAGGTATAGCATCGAAATGAACTATTACACAAATAATAAAATATGCATATCCTTCCTCACAGTTTCAATGAACAAACACAAATAACTAAGATAACATGACCAGATTAGCCCAGTTTTTATATAGGTAGAACAGGAGATCATTTCCCATACGATATAATGAATACATGGAGGGTCTAAATTTAAATGCGTGTCATAAATCTACAATTCGCTTGAGATTTCTTTTGATGAATTTTTCAATCTCTTGCTATTATACTTGATAGTATTCAGTGGAGTCTTGCTATGAAATTGAATCGAATAACAGATAGATCGGCAAATTTCCGAACATCTGAAAACGTGCATACATCAAGCAGCAGATGATGAAATTATTGCTGAAAGATACAAATTAAATGGTGAAACGAATTCTTATTATCTTGAATTTCATCTCTCTCGAAACAGCGGATACATCACTTTCATTATAGCATTCTAAAGTCGAAATATGAAGACGAAATTGAATTATTATATCAACATAGGAGAGTACAGTTACATTTACAGTATAAAGAGTAGATACGAGGATGTGAAAAAAAAACTGAGGTGTCTTATAGATGGAGTTATCTACTAGACATCATCTACAAGACACTTCATGTGGGTAAACGATATTATGTATTAAAAATGAGTCCACCGGCGAAATGAAGATGGAAGTCATTGGATTACGAGAAAAACTGTGTTCATACGAAGTCAAAGGCGTAGAACTGCGTGTTGAAAAGAGTAAAATAATATTCTAACTATGAAAAATTTTGCAATTGAATAATAAACAAGAAAAAAGTTGTAAAAATTTAATTTTAAGAGAAAAGCATATTTACATTGTTTAACTGAATAAGAAACCTTGAATCCATATGTTTATAAGAAACAAGTGTAGGAAAATCTTAAACACACGTCACCATTTGATCATTTTCCTCTGCGACACCTTTCGCCTAGTTTAACAGAAATATTTCACGTGAGATTCCTCAAAACATAGTCAATAATGTCTGAAAGAACAGACACCTCGCAGAAACGGCAGTTGTGATACGTATTATGTAAATTGAAGGTGGAGAGGGGGAAAAGGAAATGGGGGAGGGGATCACATCAAGCTGCAGATGATGAAATTATTGCTGAAAGATACAGATAATATAAATGATGGTGAAACGAAGTCTTATTATCTTGAATTTCATCTCTCTCCAAACAGCGGATGCATCACTTTCATTATGGCATTCTAAAGTCGAAATATGAAGACGAAATTGAACTATTATATCAACATACGAGAGTACAGTTACATTTACAGTATAAATAGTAGAATAGATAGGAGGATGTGAAAAAAAAGTAGCTGAGGTGTCTTATAGAAGGAGCTATCTACCAGACATCATCTACAAGACACTTCATGTGAATAAAAAGATATCAGTATTAAAAATGAGTCCACCGGCGAAATGACGATGGAAGTCACTGGATTACGAGAAACAATGTGTTCATACGAAGTCAAGGGCATAGAACCGCGTGTTGAAAAGAGTAAAATAATGTTCAAACAAAATGAGTAACAGAGCGTGATTCGAGCACGGTATGTCCATCGTACTATGCTGGTGCGTTACCAACTGCGCCATCTGGAACACAGCGTTAGCACAACTTCTCGGAACATCTCTGCACACCTCACAGTCGATCCACATTCGCATCGGGCGCCACCTACTCGCAGCCCCTGTCCAATTCCTCCACGTTCTGTACTCTGAGACTCCCACAGGAGGTCGGACGTCTTTGTGCATCTGCACTGGCGAATATGGATTCATTGCCCAGCTAGGCGTATCAGTTGTATGACTGCGTGGTGTCTGTTCGTTCGGTCATGTGCGAAATGGACAGGGAGTGTCAATAAGTGGCGCTCGGTGGGTATGTAGGACTGCCGTTAGGCGTGCCGAGATACTCCATGCGGTTGTAGTAACACTGCGTCCCGGATGTCGAAGTGATTAACGCAGCTGCATCAGAAACAGGGAAACCTGGGTTCGAATACCGGTTCGGTACACATTTTTCACTCTTCGCCGCTGATTCCGCGCAACGTCCTGATGCAGCTGACAGAAGTGATCCCCTTTCCTCCCTCCCTCTCTCCTCCCTCAATTTACTTCGTACAAAGTTTCTGGCTGTGATATGGTGGTTCATTTATGTTTTCTGGTACTGTATAAAAACTGTGAGGTAGATTTTCCGGTAACACATTCAGACTGTCTTCGACTGTGTACTACACTTTCTAGAGGCTGTGTTTATTCTTAAATAGCTGCATCAGGCCATATTCATTCATTCAGAAATGATGTACTATTTTTTTTTTCTTGCTATATTTCTCTGTTATCGTGAAACGATACATAATATGTGGCAGAAGACATCCTCCTGCAGGACAAGCTCGGCCGAAAACGCTGTTCCTGACCATGCACTGACAATTACAGGGTAATTCAGCAGCATCTACTCATAGGTATTATGCAACCCACTCCATCTTCAAAAACCACATGCGAGATTTTCGTATTCTCTCGCTTGCTATGTGCAAACTTTTAGTCGCACAGCAACTTTTCCAGGTAATTCAATGTGGCTGAATTTTGTACTGCGCACACTGGACTCGCATTCGGGAGGACGACGGTTCAATCCCGTCTCCGGCCATCCTGATTTAGGTTTTCCGTGATTTCCCTAAATCGCTTCAGGCAAATGCCGGGATGGTTCCTATGAAAGGGCACGGCCGATTTCCTTCCCCATCCCTCCTTCACCCGAGCTTGCGCTCCGTCTCTAATGACCTCGTTGTCGACGGGACGTTAAACACTAATCTCCTCCCTCTCCTTTGTACTGCGACACGTTTTGGCTTCAGACCACAGTTTTCGAGGAAAACACACTTTACAGTGTCTTTTATAAGTTTTTCTTGAATGACTCGAAAACTGTGCCTCTAGCGGAAACGCATCTCAGCTCAAAATGTAACTACATCAAATTTATTACAAAAAGGTTCTATTATGTAGAACTAATTCTTTGCGCATATTGAGCGAGGGAACATGAAAATCTTGCATGTGGCATCTGAATGTGTTCCACCTTGCATAGGACCCATACGTAGCGACAGCTGAATCACCTTGTGTAATCTTATACACAGCCTGATAAAAAACTGAAGTACCCAAAACGTGAGGAGACAACGAAAACAAACTTCACGGATCGAGATTATTTCAATGATCACAAAATATTAAATTATAGATAGCAGTATGAGCCCACTTATAAATAAGGCTTCCCCTGGCTTGGATGGCCGGCCGGAGTGGCCGAGCGGTTCTAGGCGCTACAGTCTGGAACCGCGCGACCGTTACGGTCGCAGGTTCGAATCCTACCTCGGGCATGGATGTGTATGATGTCTTTAGGTTAGTTAGGTTTAAGTAGTTCTAAGTTCTATGGGACTGATGACCTTAGAAGTTAAGTCCCATAGTGCTCAGAGCCATTTGAACCAATCTTATACTTTGCCTGACAAAGAAGTGATATTCCCAAGCATGGGAGAAGAAAATGAAACAAAACTTCGCAAGGTGAGAGGATACTTGATGTTATTTCAGTAATTACAAAATCAAGTCAAATTTACAAAGAACATAGCACTTACAAATATGACATTGATTCCCTCTGCCCTGGATGCATACCCCTCAGGGGCGTAGCATTCGTTTCCTGAGTACAGACGTGGCGACCCCGGGGTTCCTGAGCTAGGGACCGGTAAGCGCCGCCAGTCCCCTGTCACCTTAAGCTCTGAGCATGCTTCAACGCCCACTGAGAAACGCTGTGTGTCACAGGGAACAGGGATGTCGGCTTCACCACGCAGACACCGAGTATGGTAGAAAGCTCTATAAAAAAAGCATTCAATTTCAATGTGTGCTGCATGCTGATGAGATGCGTAGATGTTGATGTGGAACAGCAGGCAACGTCTGGGGAACCTACCGCACCTCAGGTGTAGATGGCCTTTTTAAGGTGGACTTTTATTTCCCTAGCTTCTCATAGGACCGAGATAGATCATTCGAAGTTTTCTATTCCACCTTCCAGTGGAACGAGTGGGCCGCTGGTAGGTAACAACACCCCAAAAAATAAGAGGGCCCGGGTAACCACTCCTCCTGACTCAGTCATTTATAACAGAACACTTGCTGTTTCTTAGAATGTGTTCCTAATAGTTAAAAGCAATGAGGGCAGTTTCTAAAAAAATTTCACCATGTTTTATACAAAGATGATTGGAACATTAAAATCTGTCAAGCACTTGATAAGTGCGAACCTGTTGGTCGAAACGTGCAGTTACCGACAAGTGAAAGACCCTTAAAAAAGCTCAATGCTTCGGGGAGTCTACAACTGAAACTGAACTGTGCAACACCTTCAACTACAGCAAAGGTGCTGTGATATGCAGAGACCTGATTGACATTCCCCGAGAAGAACTGAAAGCTGAATGGTCTAGGAAAGGCATTGTTGACGTTCAGAACATTATGAAAAGTGTGGATCGCAATCTAGTGGAATCAGACTCCTTTATACTGATGTTCATCAGCACATAACTTCCAGAGCACGTTAAGGCTGGGTTTCTTCGGCTTAGTGTACAGCCCTATTTTCAGAATCCGATGCGCTGTTTTAAGTGCCAGAGCTTTGGGTGCACTACTGTCGGATGTAAGGGGAAAAGCCACTCGTGACAAATGTGGGAAGGCCGCCCAAGAAGGAATTGGCTATTCACCTCCTGTGAAGTGTCTTAGCTGCTCTGGTGATCACTCCTGAGTAGGGATTGCAATGTCTTTCTTGAAGACATGAAGATACACGAATAAAAACAACTATATGTAACTCATATGGAGAGGCAAGAAAGGTCTATAAGGTATGCAATACCCAACGTTCACTAACTCCTTTGCGTCTGTTATTAAACCGACGCTGCTACATGAACGGAGGTTGCCAGTTTGAGCTCTATTACCCGCGTCAGCGAGTGCATTTCCTCTGCCTCAGTTATTTCAAAGCCCATACTTCCTCCCAAAACTGCAGACAGGGCTGTGGTTCCCGCTATTGTTGAGCTCCCTGATCCTTTGAAGGTTCAGCCTGGTCAACAGTCCAGTGCTGCTGCTACTACCGCAACCACAGATGTGACCCCAAAGCCCACTCAGGGCAAAAAATCAGACGAAGAGTTAACCACTGGCAGAGCCAGGAAGACAACTGTTTGATGATGTCGAACTCGTCCTTTGGATGTATCTCTTGATTTTCATCTGAGCTAATGGAACTTGGACTGCAGCACTCATCTCATCCCAGAGCTCCGCCGCCTCCTACGGTAGGTACTCCTCCCAGGCGGAAAGACAGTATGAGACTGCAACCCTATGAGAAATGGCTCCCATCCGTCAGTGAACATTAATGGGTTCAGGACAAATGTGGAGGAACTGAAGCTCCTATCACAGGACCACCCAGTGTGCATCTGTTTCTTAGAAACTCATTTTAAAGCGTTTGATGCATCTATCCTACAGAGCTATGATGTCTATTGTAAGGATGACCTGACTGGGGAAGAGCCAAGGGAGGCGTTTGTGTTCGTAAATAACGCGTACAACTCGTCTGCTCCCTCCCTAGCTACTGATCTGCATGCAGTTGCTGCTAAAATTCACACATGTCTGCGCTTACCTCCTTCTGATGCATTAGACGGTGAGGCTCTCGAAATCTTCTGCAACATCTATCCCATCCGTTTCTCCTCTTGGGAGTCTTCAATGCTCGATATGTCTTGTGAGGCTCGATCTTCATTTGCCCTCGAGGTTGAGTTTTGGAGTGCGTCCTGACGTCCCAAAAGCCGTGCATCCTAAACCCTGGTACTCTCATCCATTTGTGTGTCGCAACTGGGTCATTCTCGACCAGTGACCTCTCTCCAGACCTTGTGGGCTTTGTTCAGTGGGAAGTTATTGATGACCTTCATTCCAGTGGCCATTTCCCACTCCGCTTTCAGCTAATACATGGATCACTAGCAGAAGAGAAGCCACCAAAATAGATGGCCAGGAGAGCTAACTGGATGCTGTTCAGTCGGCCAGCTAATGTTTGAACACCGCCGCGGCATCCAAGGACGTGTGGACCATATCACACATGTGATCCATCATGTCACTGATGTATCCATCCTCAAGCCTTCTGGTCATCTTAGGAGGCCACATGTACCTTGGTGAACAGACGAGTGCCGTTCAGCAATCAATTTTAAATACCGACCGACAGCAGACAACTTCAGGGTCTTTCGAGTCACGCGGGCCAAGGCTCAACCTGTCATTAGGGAAAGTAAGATAAGTAATGGCAAGCGTTGCTGGGTCCATCAACCATTCGACTTCTTCCACGACATTATGAGAAGCCATCCTAAGGACTTCCAGTAAAAAACCGTTGTTTACCAATAGTAGCAGTACTGAAACAGGTGTTTCTCCAAATAACAGCCAGTGACATGACTCAAACGCTGGCAGGGCATTTAGCAAAAACTACTGTCAATTCCAGCCAGGATCTGGCGTTTCGTCGCTGTCGAGATCCAACCACTCTGAGACTAACAACTATCCTTTACTCATGTGAGAGCTATAATGGGCTCCGAGACATTGATACTACCCCTGATCATAACCAAATGCAGTACTGCATGCTTCAACAATTGCCAGCGGCGTCAAAAGAAATCCTCCTCGAATCCTTTAGTCTCATACGGCAGACCGGTAACTTCCCCAACTCGTGGAGAGGCACTTTTTATTCCTCTCCTTAAATTAGTAAAGGGCCGAAAATGTTCCAGTAGTTACCGGAGTATCCCCTTATCGAGATGTGTAGGAAAGACACTGGAGCGCATGGTGAACCGTCGTCTAGTCTGGCTGTTAGAGACCAGTCTATTACTTAGCCGCTCTCAGTGTGGGTTCTGGAGATTTCGGTCCACTGTAGACGACCTGACCCTGCTAGAGGCGGCTATTCAGCAGGCTTTCCTACTTAAACATTATTTATCGGCATATTCTCTGATATCAGTAAGGAATACAATACTAGTTCAAGACACTGTATTCTCGAACAACTGCATCAGTGGCTACCCCCCCAATCATCGTATGGTGTTTTCTGTCTGAGAGGTTTTTTAGGACCTGAGTTGGAGACTCCTTATAAGATCGTTTTAAGCAGTAGAATCGTGTCACTTAAGGCAGTGTTTTAAATGTTCGCCATAGCCATAAATAGTATTTTGTCTATGTTAAGAAGTCCTCTAGAGTGCTCCTTATTTGTGAACGATTTTGATGTTTTATCTTCATCCATCAGTGCTGCAAGTGAGAACCTTCAGCTGCAGCTTACATAGCGCAGGATAGAGGAATGGGCTGCAAAGACGGGTTTTCAGTTTTCTGCAGGTAAGTGTGTGTTCCCGTCGTATTTTCAATTTGCCTGACTTGCATATTCTACATTTTAGAGACTCATTAAGGTTCCTGAGTCTCCTAATATGTTTGGCATATCTGAGAGACCTGAAAGCCAGAAGCCTTGCTTCAAGATCTTTGACGCTGTCCATGATGAGGGGACTCGGGTGGCCATGGATGTTTATAGGACCAATCCCATACCCACTTTCTGTGCTGAAGCGGGGTAACCACCACTCACTATCCGGCGGCAGTTGCTCATGGTACGCCGAACATGTAGGTTTCTTGAAGCTCATTCACCAACAATTCATACGGCTGCTCATCCGCCTCTATAACACCTTTTCTCCAACCAGGATGTCAGATTACACACCTTTCAGCCATAAATTATCAACCTTATTTTATTTGGTAATGAGCTTCAGCGTTTTACTACGCCATCTTCAGGCCCCTGGCCAACCTCGCTTGTGATCAAAGCAGGTGCCAGCAATACTGGCGTTGACAAACTGCCTATTGGCTTCTGTCTCGGGTTCTTCGGCCGACGTTCATCTAATGATTTTTCTGACGTTTCGCCAGCACCAGTGGCTGGCATGTCAAAGCTTCACCCTCCATTGCCAGTGTTGAAGCTTTGACAATGCCAGCCAGTCGTGCTGGCGAAACGTCAGAAAAATCATTACATGAACGTCGGCCGAAGAACCCGAGACAGAAGCCAAAAGGCAGTTTGTCAACAAGTGGCCACGAAAGCCTTAACAATTGTGTAATACTGGCATTACTAGATATTTGGTCCAGTGATCACATTAACCATCAACTGCCGAATGTTCATGATGAAATGACGGTTCAAGTGATCACTGGACCAAATAACTACTAATACCAGTATAGGTGGTCCCCGTTTTGATCACAAAGGAGGTAGATTCATCCTACACGTCGATCAGGGACCTGAAGATGACGTAGCAAAACGCTGAAACTGGTTGCCAAATAAAATACGGTTGGAAGGTGTTTAATTTGACATCCTCTATCGAACAGCCGAGTCCCTCAACCGTCTCTAAAAAGATGCGGGACTCGGCTGTTCGATAGAGGACAGAGACTTTCTCCAACCACCGACAAGCCACACTGGCATGTGAGACTCGCGTGCAGCATGTGCTAGAGTCACGCGGTGTGGAGCAAATACAACCAAAAATTCTGGGTTTTAACGGTCTGCCGCCATGGTTACTGCACAGGCCGGACGTCCTTTTAGATTTAGTGCAGTACAGGAGAGATTGCACTCCTGCTTTTGTTTTTAATTCGGTATTTTCTGACATTTTGTATGAGTACGACAACTACACTACTGACCATTAAAATTCCTACACCACGAAGATGACGTGCTACAGACGAAATTTAACCGACAGGAAGAAGATGCTGTGATACGCAAGTGATTAACTTTTCAGAGAATTGACGCAAGGTTGGCGCCGGTGGCGACACCTACAACGTGCTGACATGAGGAAAGTTTACAACCGATTTCTCATCCACAAACAGCAGTTGACTGGCGTTGCCTGGTGAAACTTTCTTATGATGCCTCGTGTAAGGAGGAGAAATGCGTACCATCACCTTTCCGACTTTGATAAAGGTCGGACTGCAGCCTATCGCGATTGCGATTTATCGTATCGCGACATTGCTGCTCGCGTTGGTCGAGATCCTATGACTGTTAGCAGAATATGGAATCGGTGGGTGCAGGAGGGTAATATGGAACACCGTGCTGGATCTCAACGGCCTCGTATCACTAGCAGATCATGTCCTCAAGATTCGCATGCCTCCAGAATTTGTGGTCTTTGATGCAGAATTATATGCGATCTTGCAGACACTGCAGCAGATGAGACGTTCTTCCAGTGCTAAATACTTTCTTAATTCCGATTCTCACTTGCTCCAAAGATTTTATCCAGCAGAAAAAAGTAACCTCCTCCTCCAACTACAACGACTGGGCAAGGAGATGTCTTTCTGCTGGGTACCAGGGCACAAGGGTATTGTAGGGAACGAAAGGGTGGAACTAGCAGCCAAGGAAGCGTGTCTTGATGCTCAGGTATTTCAGTGTGCAACCTCACTGCATGCTGTAACCTCGCTGTTGAGGAACAGAGTATTGCGTCGGCGGGAGGATGTGACTGACAACAATCCCACAACTTGGCCGTGGCGTACTTCCTTCCAGCCACATCGTCGGGACGACGTCCTTCTTACTCGTCTTCGCATAGGCCACAGCCCTTGACGCATGGATTCTTGCTCTGGCGAGAGGTGCCCCCAATATGTGGTGCCTTTGGCATGCAGATCACTGTGTGCCACATTTTATTGGACTGTGTTCTATTTTCCTATCAGTGGGCTTTGGCAGATTTGCCGACGGAATTTTAGGTTTCTTTCAAACGAATTTTTTTTTAACAACATTCTTCACCGAAGTTCTCTGTAAGTACTCAGCCAGTCACATTTCCCCGCGCTTTTCTGTTTGCTGTTCTTTGTTTTGTTTTCTCTGTGCCGTAATTTCATGTATAGCTGTTTCCCTCTTTTTAATTTGTTTTACCACATGTTTGACGGAGTAACTGCGTGATCACTTCGAGAGCATGAGTGTGCAACAATTTTAGAGTTTATCTCCACATTCGTTTGTTTTGTTAAGTGTAAGGGCGCTGATGACGTCTCCGTTGAGTACCCATAAGATCCAAACACACACACACACACACACACACACACAGACGCGTGCGCGGGTGCGCGCGCGCACTCACATACACACATCTGGATGCGTGCACTGATTTGGTTGGGAAGAGTGTATTAAATCCGTTGTATCCTTTCCTGATGAAAGCTGGCCTACAAATGTAACCGGACCTTTATATCATGTTTACTGGCACTGGGACGGAACTCCCTGAATCACAACCCGGAAGTCATAACCAATGGCTATCACACTATAGCGCCAAGAGTTATGCCGCTTTGCCTGTCCAAAAAATTGAATAAAGGGACATCTCTCCCACGTGCCGGTCATATTTACTGATGACGGGCGTCCACAGTGTAATTCCGTGTATCAACAGTCTGTGATGTTGCACATCATAATGTCTATCGTGTGTTCTATCGTGTAATAACTTACTGATTCGTTACGACACAACACCAAACACAGCTATTTCTGTTATGAGTTAATGGCAGCAGCTGCATGTGATGACAATCCCCTAGTTCGATAGTTCGACTGCTGCTGCTCTTTGATCAATGGTGTAGGCTGGCACGGCACAGAATGTTACAGGAAGTCCTTTACTTGTTTCCGTATGGCAGTTGTAGATGTGAAGAAGTTGCGAAGTGCATGGCGCACAAAGCAGCGATCCTTCCTTGTGGTTATCAGACATGTCGACAAGAAACTTGACGACGACTCCGCCTATCCCAACGTATACATACATTCGAATATGGGACCTATGTCACATCCGAATGCTCCAAAAACCAGGATGTTATGCGATTTCACCAGCCAACCAAATATATACCCTCAACAGGGTCCTTTCCTAATTCTGTCAGGTGCTGATAATGCACGCAACATTTACATGTATTTCAAAGTGCTCGCTCAACATTTGATGCCGTTCACAAAGCTTATACAAGTATATCCTATCAGGAATGCCAACAACATTAAACGCTAACAGCACTAATGCAATGTTCTACCAGTCACAGAGGACTCCAGTTGTAATCATTTATACAGGGTGGTCCATTGATAGTGACGGGGCCCAATATCTCACGAAGTAAGCATCAAACCAAAAAACTACAAAGAACGAAACTCGTCTAGCTTGAAGGGGGAAACCAGCTGGCGCTATGGTTGGCCCGCTAGATGGAGCTGCCATAGGTCATACGGTTTACAACTGCGTTTTTTAAAATAGGAACCCCCATTCGTGTAGTACGTAAATAAATATGAATGTTTTAGTTGGACCACTTTTTTCGCTTTGTGACAGATGGCGATGTAATAGTCACAAACGTATAAGTATGTGGTATCACGTAACATTCCGCCAGTGCGGACGGTATTTGCTTCGTGATACATTACCCGTGTTAAAATGGACCGTTTACCAATTGCGGAAATGGTCGATATCGTGTTGATGTATGGCTGTTGTGATCAAAATGCCCAACGGGCGTGTGCTATGTATGCTGCTCGGTATCCTGGAAGATACCATCCAAGTGTCCGGACCGCTCGCCGGATAATTACGTTGTTTAAGGAAACAAGAAGTGTTCAGCCACATGTGGAACGTCAACCACGACCAGCAAGTAGGTGTTTTAGCTGCTGTCGCGGCTAATCCTCACATCAGTAGTAGACAAATTGGGCAAGAATCAGGAATCTCAAAAACGTCGGTGTTGAGAGTGCTACATCAACATCGATTGCACCCGTACCATATTTCTATGCACCAGGAATTGCATGGCGACGACCTTGAACGTCGTGTACATTTCTGCCATTGGGCACAAGAGAAATCACGGGACGATAACAGCGACGAAGCGTCATTGACCAACAGCCGTTACGTAAACCGGCATAATAAGCACTATTGCGCAACGGAAAATCCACGATGGCTGCGACAAGTGGAACATCAGCGACCATAGCGGGTTAATGTATGATGCGGCATTATGGGAGGAAGGATAATTGGCCCCCATTTTATCGATGACAATCTAAATGGTGCTATGTATGCTGATTTACTACGTAACGTTCTACCGATGTTACTACAAGATGTTTCACTGCAAGAGAGAATAGCGATGTGCTTCCAACATGATGGACGGCACATAGCTCGCGTGCGGTTGAAGCGGTATTGAATAGCATATTTCATGACAGGTGGATTGGTCGTCGAAGCACCATACCATGGCCCGCGCGTTCACCGGATCTGACGTCCCTGGATTTCTTTCTGTGGTGAAAATTGAAGGATATTTGCTATAGTGATCCATCGACAACGCCTGACAACATGCGTCAGCGCATTGTCAATGCATGTGCAAACATTACGGAAGGCGAACTACTCGCTGTTGAGAGGAATGTCGTTACACGTATTGCCAAACGCATTGAGATTGACGGACTTCATTTTGAGCATTTATTGCATTAATGTGGTATTTACAGGTAATCACGCTGTAACAGCATTGGTTCTGAGAAATGGTAAGTTCAGAAAGGTACATGTATCACAGTGGAACAACCGCAATAACATGTTCAAACGTACCTACGTTCTGTATTTTAATTTAAAAATTCTACCTGTTACCAACTGTTCGTCTAAAATTGTGAGCCATATGTTTGTGGCTACTACAGTGCCATCTATCACAAAGCGAAAAAAGTAGTCCAACTAAAACACTCATATTTCTTTACGTACTACCCGAACATGTAATAAAAAACGGGGGTTCTTATTTTTTTGTTTTTAAAAAAAGGCAGTTGATATCCGTTTGACCTATGGCAGCGCCATCTAGCGGGCCAACCCTAGTGCCGTCTGGTTTTGCGTTTCAAACTACACAAGTTTTGTTCTTTATAGTTTTTTCGTTTGACGCTTATTTCGTGAGATATTTGGCCCGGTCACGATCAATGGACCACCCTGTATATCCGCCGATGGTTCGTACGAGTTCGAAGTTACATTGACGGCCAACCCTGCCTTGTAGGTGCTTTGTCACACAGTTTACGTGCATTTAGAATCAGGAAGTGAGTCCTGCGTCTTATTGGACTCCGTGAGAGCCTTTGTATTATAGTGAAAGTGGCTAGAAAGTTAATTGCTTCTTTGATCTTTTAGATAAAACGGTAAAGAGGATCTTTGCATGTTTTAGGACAAAAGATACAGCAGTGACACACAACATATAGTGGCATTATGTACAAGACTCCTTTAACACAAAAGATTTCTTATCCCATACTTCACCCCAAGAAGTGCCCCGTAGAACTGCATTTTCTCTGCATAATCGCATCCATTCCCATCACAGTTTCGCATCATCATCCATAGGTTCCGCAGTGAAACCAGTTTCATATTAGCTAAGTGTGGTTCTGCTTTTTTTACCTCTGTTTTATTCTTCTCTTTCTTATTGTGGCGTGCTTTTTTAGATCTTAGTGTGTACCTGGATAACATCACCGATTAGTGTCAGTATAATCAAGTACCACGTGTATTATTCAGTTAAAGATTGTAGTATAAAAATTCGTCACTTGTCACTCGGTAAAGAATTGTTGGGAAAATGTATTATTTTATTAATAGACATTAAATAGTTTGTTGTTAGTGCCTGCACTTTCTAGTTCAGGAATATATTTTGAATGGCATTCTGTCTTCAGTCACAACATCTTTATTTTCTAATTATTGTCCAAAGCGTTTTGAAAAACTTCATATACCAAACATGCGTTACACCTGCTACGATTATCCATCTAACAGTAACATAGCGACAAAGTTGTAGATTTAATATGAAAACTCAGGAGGTATTCATGAGGAATAATCTAGAGAAAGAGGAGCAGTGAAGTGACGCAACTTATTACCTGCGTTTGAATACGTACACTCGTTTTCTGCAATGATGAAATACTTCTGCATTTCCACTAACGTTCTGAAAAATTTAACACGTGTTTGACACTACTACATGACTCAAATGAAGCACACTTAACCATTGTTACAGTGATGCGATGGAGTGTTGAATTTCGTATTATTTTCCTTTACATAGATTGACGAAATAAAAAAAAAATGCTGCACAGAGAGGTGACGGATAAGAATTAGTTTTACATTAGTACATACTCAACACGAGGCTTGACATGCTTATTACTAGTTACAATTAACTGCTTGTGTTGCTAACTAAGTAATTTGTACAGTAACAACACCATATTATTGTAGTTACGTATGCTAATCAAATGAAATTACCTGTAATGTGGCAATGAGTACAAAATGGGGATTAGTGGAAGGAAGGGAACGGGGAGGAAAAGAAGAGAGAGAGAGAAGGAAAGAGGGAGTGAAGTGGCAGCGAGCGAGATAGAAAGAGAGGGAGAGAGAGAAAGAGAGAGAGAGAGAGAGAAAGAGAGAAAGAGAGAGAGAGAAAGAGAGAAAGAGAGAGAGAGAGAGAGAGAGAGAGAGAGTGGGATAGAGGTAGAGAGGAGTGAGACGAGGGTAGATGGAACGAGATGGATATAATACGGTAATTGACGTTTGAAAAAGGTATAAGGGACCATTGCATTTACACATTATTTTGCCATCGGTTTTCATCCATTCATTTTAGGTGGACAAAAAGCTGATGTTTTGCTTATCTATATTATCGAATATAGCGCTTCTTAAGTGTTTTTCTCCCTATAATTTCCTATGTTCTTTCATGTTTCATTCCTGTCATTTCCCGAAATCTTTTATTTCTGACGTGTTCCACTCTGCAGATACGACAATTTCTTTTTTTAAGGTCCGTCTCACCGGGCATCACTTTATTTTATCGTTTTTTTGTTAGCTTTATATTCCAGAGCGATATGTCTTGATCCTCTCCACAACTGACTTCGTTTTTCTTTTGTAATTCCATAAAAAGGAGTTAAGTAGGCCAATTACTTTTTCTACCAGCCTATATTTATTTGTGACGTCTTGTGTACCTCTTCCACTTATTCTACAAGCTACTCCTAATTGTCGAAATCTATAGAAATTTTTAATTTTTTTAGAATCCTACATAAAAATCTTCATCTTTATCCAATCCGTCTTTTTTGTGTTTCTTCTCATGCCCTATTTTCATTATTCTTTGTGCAGTTTCCTGATGATGTAAGTGGAGCCATCTTTTTCACCTATCAGAACCTGGTCATCGGCGTAACGTGAAGTACATACTATATCTGGTCCTACAGCGATTCTTATTTCTCAATATTTCCTCTGCCAGTCTTGCAAACCTCTTTCAGTGCGTACTTTATATAAAGTTGGCGCTAATGAGTACTTTTATTTACTAAGAATTCTTAGTAATTTGTTACCTACTTTAACAATACCGTTGCAACTCCCTTATAAGTTTCCAACTGACTGGAAAGACTTATTAACGGCACAAAAGTTTGCACTGGTATCCAGAACTTACATTGTGGGACTATGTCGTACGTTAAGTGAACGTACATTCCCCTTTCTAGCTTTTTCTCAACATATTATTTTTCAGCATATTGTTTAAGAGAGAATATACGTTCTGAACATGAACGTCCTTCTCTAAACCAAGATTATTCCTCCAACTCCGTTATTTCTGCTTCTATTCTATGCTTTATTACTTAAACGTGCAATCAGGTCAGTGGAGAACTAACATCAGTTGCCTATATTTTGGAGAATCGCGTTGGCTTTCTTTTTTAAATACGGATGAAGTAATTGCTGTTTTTCATTCATTTGGCGGATCATCAACGTTTGAGCATCTATTAAATATTGCTACCAAAATATCTAAACCTACTGAGGATGTTGCCTTTACATGTTCCACAGGTACGTTTCCCAAACTTACAGTTTTCTGATTTCTCACGTGTTGGAGTGCTTTACCGACACCGCTGATTCTGCTAGTGTCGGTTGCTAGGCTGGTGTTGAGTTGGAAGGATGATTTTCATAATTGGCTGTGAATTCTGACGTATCTCCGTTAGCTGATTTTTGTAGTAGGAATTCCACTTCGCTATGGAAGTGAGACTCATCTCTGTATCATCCTTATGTTGCGTTCGCATTTATTTTACTACCTTCGATGCTTTATTTACTTTTCTATTGCCTCTTTATAGGTTAAAGTTTTGGTGTATCTCTCCCCAGTACTTATTCTTAGCCTCCGTGACTTCTTTCTGCACCCATGTCGTTCTGTCATTATAATTTAATCTATCTTGATAGTTTGGTGTAGATGATTATTTTCCGTAGGCACGTTTCTTAGGCACTTTTCCTCTAATCTGCAATCTTTTTTATCTCTTCACTCCACCGTGCTATATGCTTCCTATTCCTCTTAGGGAGTATTTTATCATTTCCAACTTCATACATACAAGATTTCCGATTTTATTACAAGATTAGTCAGGTAAGTTCTTAAGCTACTGCAGAATTCATAGCGTACATTTAAACTTACAGCTGACATACATTTATTATATAGTATGGCAGAAGATCTGCCGGTCCTGTCAAATAAAAACTGGTACAGTCTGGGCATTTTATCTTGTAAACACACTACATTTGTCAAATTCGTTGCAACTAGGAGGAAGGAGGCTCTTCATTCTGAATAATAGCTCATTTTAATCCTACGCCATTAGCAGTGATTGTTAATTTTGTAAGAAGCTCTTCCAATGAATAGATTACTGAAGTGTTTTACAGGCTTAGTGTCTGTGGTAACATGTCATTTGAATTCTATTTCCTTTCATTTTCATTTTATTAAAGAGATAATCAAGTGGGGGGGGGGGGGGGGTGATGAATATGCACCATTAGTGGCTATTTGGTTGATTAATACATTTCATCATCAAGATCCTGTCGTGCCATTGAGATGTTCACTTTCCTATTAATCACTCTGCAAGTTTTTATGCAGTGAGATGGCTTGTTGAACATATCCTCATCTCCAGAATGAGATTTTCATTCTACAGCGGAGTGTGCGCTGATATGAAACTTCCTGGCAGATTACAACTGTGTGCCCGACCGAGACTCGAACTCGGGACCATTGCCTTTCGGGGGCAAGTGCTCTACCATCTGAGCTACCGAAGCACGACTCACGCCCGGTAAAGTTTGGAAGGTAGGAGACGAGATACTGGCAGAAGTAAAGCTGTGAGTACCGGGCGTGAGTCGTGCTTCGTTAGCTCAGATGGTAGAGCACTTGCCCGCGAAAGGCAAAGGTCCCGAGTTCGAGTCTCGGTCGGGCACACAGTTTTAATCTGCCAGGAAGTTTCATATCCTCATCTTCTGCTTAAGCTCATAGCTTGGTTCTCTTAGCTGCTTGTTTCCATTCGATGATTAGAGTTTAAGTGAATTTTATACCATTACATACGAGTACAGGGTGTGTAAGAAAGATTCGTCCCGTTTCACGATACTGTACCTTCTTTATGAATGAAGACATTAACCTGTGCTAAATTTTAACTTGCGCATAGAACTATAAAACGTCAGGTTTCAAAATGATCATCCGCTCTTTTATATTCACATTCATGCGAACGTATAGAACCTTCCGGTACTTTTTACAAAATAAGTTTCGAATCATAGTTTTATTTACTCTTCATCAATATTCAGCCTGCAAAGAAGAGACTTCTCTCTAACGTACAACAAGACGTACATAAGAGACGACTTTAGTCCTGCCCACTTCATTACAAAGAGTGAGTGATTGAATAAAAGATAATTTGTAGTTCTGTTCACAGATTGAGGCTGTCGATAACATTACGTATTGATTGGCATATGTAACAGGTTGACTTGATTATTGTTTGAAAAGTCGGTGGAATTAATTGTTAAATGAGAGATATCAAACCAAATTACCCCGGCAACTGGAGACCATCTTACGCTTGCCTAACCAGAGGACTGTCGTCTCGTGGTGGCAGAGCAGTTTGCCGAAAACTTAATTAATTATTTCTGATATTTTCCAAGATTACGTAAGTCTAGAAAATCTGACAGAATTGATACTTACGAGGTGCATTCAAGTTCTAAGGCCTCCGATTTTTTTTCTCCGGACTGGAAAGAGATAGAAACATGCGCATTGTTTTAAAATGAGGCCGCATTCATTGTCAATACGTCCTAGAGATGGCAGCCCCGTACGGCAGATGGAATTTTACCGCCAGCGGCGAGAATGAGAACTGTTTTAAACACTTACAATGGCGACGTTTTCCTTACTTGAACAGCGTGCAATCATTCGTTTTCTGAATTTGTGTGGTGTGAAACCAATTGAAATTCATCGTCAGTTGAAGGAGACATGTGGTGATGGAGTTATGGATGTGTCGAAAGTGCGTTCGTGGGTGCGACAGTTTAATGAAGGCAGAACATCGTGTGACAACAAACCGAAACAACCTCAGGCTCGCACAAGCCGGTCTGCCGACATGATCGAGAAAGTGGAGAGAATTGTTTTGGGGGACCGCCGAATGATTGTTGAACAGATCGCCTCCAGAGTTGGCATTTCTATGGGTTCTGTGCACACAATCCTGCATGACGACCTGAAAATGCGAAAAGTGTCATCCAGGTGGGTGCCACGAATGCTGACGGACAACCACATGGCTACCCGTGTGGCATGTTGCCAAGCAATGTTGATGCGCAACGACAGCACGAATGGGACTTTCTTTTCGTCGGTTGTGACAATGGATGAGACGTGGATGCCGTTTTTCAGTCCAGAAACAAAGCGCCAGTCAGCTCAGTGGAAGCACACAGATTCACCACAGCCAAAAAATTTCGGGTAACTGCCAGTGCTGAAAAAATGATTGTGTCCATGTTCTGGGACAGCGAGGGCGTAATCCTTACCCATTGCGTTCCAAAGGGCGCTACGGTAACAGGTGCATCCTACGAAAATGTTTTGAAGAACAAATTTGTTCTTGCACTGTAACAAAAACGTCCGGGAAGGGCTGTGCATGTGCTGTTTCACCAAGACAACGCACCCGCACATCGAGCTAACGTTACACAACAGTTTCCTCGTGATAACAACTTTAAAGTGATTCCTCATGTTCCCTATTCACCTGACCTAGCTCCTAGTGACTTTTGGCTTTTTCCAACAATGAAAGACACTCTCCGTGGCCGCACATTCACCAGCCGTGCTGCTATTGCCTCAGCGATTTTCCGTTGGTCAAAACAGACTCCTAAAGAAGCCTTCGCCGCTGCCATGGAATCATGGCATCAGCGTTGTGAAAAATGTGTACGTCTGCAGGGCGATTACGTCGAGAAGTAACGCCAGTTTCATCGATTTCGGATGAGTAGTTAATTAGAAAAAAAATCGAAGGCCTTAGAACTTGAATGCACGTCGTAGAAACTCTTGCCACGGCTACTTTGCAGTGGAGGGACATTAGACTGTTCCACCATTCCCATAACTGACACCACTCAAGTAATCCAGGCCCATGAGGCCGGAACAAATCGTAACTGCCATCACGGTTATGTTGACCACGGTGGTCCTCTTTCGGTGGTGCTCTTTCTGCTGGCGGCCTAATGCTCAGCCTCAGTCGGTCGCAGTTCGAGGCTGGAGCTAGTCGCTATCCTCACTTGCGCCTGTGGTGCCGCCATTTTCATGTTTGTGTGGACGTTTCCTGTATTTGGTAGGAGCCATGGGCCGTGCAGCCCGTGTTAGTGCAGCTTTGGTCAGTAATATAGCTGCGAACATTTCGATTGCGAACTTATAGTGATGCTGAGTGGCAGGTGCGGGAAAGCTAAGCATGCTTTTGCTATGGATAACTAGTGCTGTCAATGACTGGCATTCAATCATCTCAGTTCTTTCTACTACTAATCATTTTAATGTGACCCTCACTGCACTTCCTCTCTCTAAACAGGGTCTGGATGAGGTACACAGACGCTCGTTTATGTTTCAGGTACTTGTTTCATTTGTCCTGACCTGCAGCTAAGTATTTTCATGGTTACTTTTTGGTAATGTATATTGGGGGGTGCAGACTTTGCGGCCGCTACATTTAAATCGTGTCTTAAGGCGAAAATCAATGGAAAATTTTAATTTATGTTATATAAGATTAATTTTTACATTTATTTCACTGTTTTTAAATACTCCGGTTAGTTGTTGATTTTATAATACTAATGAAAGCTGGAATATTCTTATATCACAAAATCATACACCTTTGTGGGAATTTTTAAATAGGACACATAAATGAATTGTTAGACAACTGAATATTGCATTCTGACAACTTGTCGTATCTCTGTAGCAAATAAATGAAATAACTTTTCACATAAAAGTAAATTCCACTTTCTAATTTGGCACATGCATACTGTACACGATTGGTACAAAAAATAATTCTGCAAAACTGACGTTCAATGCTGGCACTCACTTTTTTCTTCACCACGGTTCATAACACCTTTGATTTTGTCTAATATTTTAAGTACGTATATTATTGTAGAGACGAAAAGGCCCCATACCACCATAGTCCTGAAGTTCTTTCTCCACCAGAACCTTTTGTTTGCTTGTAGAAATGTGGTCACCGGCGACTGCCAAGTCGTTTGCTTATTCGTTAATTTCTTTATGTATGTTACTTCTTCCACTTACAGACTAACAATTTCACAAAACTTACGATTTTTCAGATTGACACATTCCTGAAACCACATTCTGAAATATACTGAAGAAAACCCGTACGTAACTTACGAGGCGCCGGCAGAGGAACTCGCATCACGTGTCATCAGCATAGAAGGCGGTAATCCAACCGCCAAAAAACATTGAAGTGTTGGCGGTTTAAAAATGGAAAGGAACGGGGTGGTGGCGATAGAAGCAGTCCAAAAAAAATTGCCTTGGAGACTGAGTTCTGAAATTCTTGCGAGTTAACGTTTCATATTGCAACAGGCTACCTCGCATTTCAGTGTGTCTTTGGAACAATTTATTTAAATTTTTGCAAGATATGTTAGTCTTCTGGTCTGCAGAACTCTCCTGTTGCCACATAAACTATCTTTTTAGCTGTCAGAAACGCCCGCTAGGCGAAACGGAGTCCTTTTACGGCTACGGTCAAATTACCAGGTGAGACCAAGCGTTCTAGCCAGTTGGGACTCAGGGGGCAGATAGCGTTAATAATTCGTCACTCTGATCGCCATATTCAGTTGGCAAAAACAGCAGCATCTACAGATGTGCCTAACACTGCATGCACAACAAACGCCCAGACGATAGTCGAACACGCCGCATACTTCTGAGAGCATATCACGAGTTAGTGCATTCAGAGGGTGTCGGCATGCGGTGTCGCAGTTCACCAAATGTTGTTGGGAGGGGAAATCACACACACGTAGCCTATCGCAAGAGACCAAAACCTCCAAAAAATGGTACCGTGAGATAAGGCGACCTTGGAGGCGAATTCTGGAGGAATGCAGACACGGAGATATGCATACGGCAGGTTTTGCCGGAGATTTGCGGACACCACATTTGTCAGCTAATGGGCGTGTTCAACAACTGCGCATAACTTAAAACAGGTCATTGTTTCTCCCACACCCTACATAACCAAAGGAGGACAGAACGCTCAAATAGCGTCTACAGATTTCGATTTTGTTCAGCACATAACTAAGTATTGGCAAAACGTGATGCAGATCCCGTTATCATTTCGTGTCACTGACGTGCATTTCACAGACTATCAGTTGTGGCATAAACACAATGTGAGGTTCGAAGTGAAAGCAGTTTTCTACAGTTCCAGTGTGGGATAATCTTGTGATTTAATTCAACAAACTAAAGGTGTGTTTTAATATTTAAAATGAAAGAATTGTCCCAAAGAATCATTTATTAACCACATTGCGATGTGTTCAACGTAACTATTTTTGTATAGACTTACGCTACCTAAGAATGTTGTAATAATATAATTTTCAAAAAATGCTAAGGATGGAGCTTTTCGATTTGATTTAAACGTGAAATACGAGGACATGCATAGATGCATAAACCATTATTTCAGGCATATTCGGAGGGCAGACAGTGCTTTCTGTTTATTTACGTACAAGTAAATGTGTGCTATTATTTGAACACTTTGCTTTTTTCGTGTTAAACACCGCCTTACTGCTTTTGGTATCAGTGTCTTGATGGTAATGATTCTCTCGACTTACCTTATAAGAGTACAGTTTCAGAAAATTGCTCGTAAGGAGCAATTATAAGTACAATTGAAGTCAAACAGTAAAATACCCAAGGTAAACCTCAAACAATGTTCAAATGTTCAAATGTGTGTGAAATCTTATGGGACTTAACTGCTAAGGTCATCAGTCCGTAAGCTTACACACTACTTAACCTAAATTATCCTAAGGACAAACACACACACCCATGCCCAAAGGAGGACTCGAACCTCCACAGGGACCAACCGTTCAAACAATGATTAAAGGATAATGAATTTCAAGGATAAACAATATTTAAGGTTAAAAGCAAGCAAACACTTTTTTGTAAGTATCGTATCACATTTATTTTTAAAGCTCTTTACTTGTTCTGTGAAGTTGCCAGTATCAGCAATAAATAATTCAATTTTTTTTCTACTTACGCTTCATCATTTTTACGGTAGAATTGAATTAGACTTTATTTATTAATATAAACTACCAAGAAAAAAAATACAAAAAAACAGTAGGAAACTACCCGGCTCACAAAAGGACAAACAGAAATGGAGAAAGATTAATAGAACTATGCAAGGGTCATAACTTAAAATTAATGTCTACAAATTTCAAAAAATCTCCTAAGAAACAGAAAACATGGAAATCACGAAACACAAGTATTGGAGAGTTTCAGATAGATTACATAGCCATCACACACTATAATTAAAAAGAAATAACGAATGTGAGAGTTCGGAAAGGGGCAAACATTGTAACTGACCACTACTTATCGACAATCAAATTAAATTTCATACCACAAAGAAAGAAACAAATACAAAACAGGAAAACTCAAAAGATAGACACAAACATCTTGAAAGAGAAAAGAGAAGAATTCTGTCAAAACATAGTTATATGTTCGTATAAATGGGAAAATATAAAAGAAGGAATGATAAGATCTGCTCAAGAAGTCGCAAAAATGAAAAAGAGAAAGAAACACGAATGGTGGGATGAGACATGTGAGGAAGCAATAGAACAAAGGATGAAGGCATGGAAGAAATGGCACTTAACCAAAAGTGATAAGGACTACCTGGAGTTCAAACAGCAAAGATCTTCTACAGCAAAACTCATTAGATCAGTAAAAAGACTATTTGAAAAGAACCAACTTACACAAATGAATAAGATTTTAAGAGAAACAATAACAGATCCTTTTACAGCACATTCAGACAGAAACTACAAAAATATGTAGCACCAAATCTGTGTTTTAAAGATACCAGGGGAAAACTGGCAATGAATAATGAAGAAAACTGTGAAATATTAGCAAAATATTTTGAACAAATCCTCAACTGTCAGGAACCTATTGAAAAATTACCAGCCAACACCCCAAACACAGTAAACAATAATTCTGAACCCCCATGCCTGATAGAAATCAGAGAAATCATTAAAAACCTTAAGAATAATAAAGCACCAGGGGAAGACATGATAATTGCAGAAATATGTAAAAGTGTGGATAACACAACTCAAGAAAAACTACTGGGAATAATCAATGAGATTTGGAGAATGGAACGTATACCGGAAGAATGGAAAACTGCATTAATCCACCCCATCTTCAAGAAAGGGGATAAAACCGATGCAAATAATTACAGACGGATATCTTTACTTCCGGTAACGTATAGAATTGGAGAAACAACTCGATCAAGAAATTGGTGACTACCAAGCAAGCTTTAGAAAGGGAAGATCTTGTGTGGAGCAAATTTTAAACTTGAAGTTAATTATTAAATATAGACGATTAAGAGGAAAAGACATCTTTGTCACGTTTGTTGACTTTAAGAAGGCGTACGACTCCGTTGACAGAACAACCTTGGTTAACATCCTTAGTGAGTTTGGAGCAGACAGGAAAACAGTCGCAATCGTCAAAGAAACACTTACGGATACCTATGCAAAAGTAAAGTTCCCTGGTGAGGTATCCAGACATTCAAAATCAGAACAGGATTAAGACAAGGAGATGGGTTGTCACCTACCCTATTCAACTGTGTGTTAGAAAAAGTTATTAGAGAGTGGAGGAAGAAAACGACTGAAGAAGGAATACAAAAAATCGGATTAAGAAGAATAAAGGATGGATTAGAAGTAGGTTGCCTCGCTTTTGCTGATGACTTAGAGATTCTGGCAGGAAGATTGGAAGAAGCAGTCAAACAGATCAATATTCTGAATGAAACAGCAGAAAAAGCAGGACTGAAAATCTCCTTTGAAAAGACAGAGTACCTAACCAATGTAAAAGAGGCACCGAACAATATGATTACAAAGTATGGCCAGAGTGAAGAAGGTTTCTAATTTCAAATATTTAGGGGAAATCATCCAGCCCAATGCTTCAGATAAAGAAGGAAATAAAACAAGAACAAGAAAAATGGAAATGGCATTCCAGCTAACAAAGAACGTGTACAACAAGAAGTCAGTATCAATTAACGCAAACATAAGGCACTACAACACTGTGATTAAGCCAGAGTGTCTGTATGCATCTGAATGTTTAGTAATGAACACTAACAAGGAAATGGAAGCTATAGCAAAAAAGGAGCGAAAAATCATTAGAAGAGTACTTGGGCCGGGGTTTGAGAATGGGACTTGGAAGCTTCGAAGTAATAGAGAAGTGTATGACAAAATTGACAAAGTGGGAGATACTATGAGGAAGAGAAGAGTAAGCTTTTACGCCCATTTGAAAAGAATGAATGATGAAAGGCTGACAAAGAAAATATTCATGTTTTTTGACAAAAACCCCAGAACCCAAATTACCTGGTTCAAAGAAGTCAAAGCAGACTTAAGGGAGATGGGTATAGGAGAAGATGATATAACCAACAGAGACTTAATGAGAGACAAAATTCAACATTTTGGAGGATTTGAAGTGAAGAAGAGAAGAACTGGAGGAACAGTGTGGACAGAAGACCGAAGGGAGCAGCACAGGGAGAGGATGAAGACATATTGGCAGAAGAGAAAAGAGGAGGAGCGCAATAGGAGAAATGTACATTGAAAAATAGTTTTTTAACGCGGTCCCTAGACGGCCAAAATCGGAAAAAAAATAAACTACAATTAATGCTGATAATATTTTTCAATGTAATTAATAATTTCAACAGTGTCATATATGAAGCTTTGATAGCCTTTTAATGCATTACCTGCGAATAGATGTTAGTCCAGTTTTTGAAAGTGGGCAATAGTTTTCAAGCAGGATCTAATTTTTTACAACTCTCTCTATCCTGTCGTCCAGCTTGCAGTTTTTCTTCTTCTTCCTATTTCCTTCACGAATCATTTCCTACTGCATGTACATGCAGTTTGTAAGCTCCTCTTCCTTCTTTAAGCATTCCATCAAATGGTTGGTTCTAAGATGAGGATTTCCCATCACATTATTTATTTTCCTGTACCACCTTTCGACATCATTCGTCGTTCGGTGGCTTTGTCTGTAGTAACTCCACACTGCGACGGGAATATACTGATTCGATAGCCAGGTATTCACAAAACTGAGATCGAATCTTTCATTATCAGGACGTTGCAAATGAATCTCATCCCATCCATTATTTGCATCCTCCGGTTTTACAAATGCCAACGCTGCACGCATTCAGAAGTGATTCTTCGTTCTGAAGGTACTTGTCTGTTAGACCGAGATCTTGAACTTTTCTCTATAAAGTGTTCTTCCTGTAGAAATAACATCCCCTCATTTGACTTGAGGGGAAAAACCAAGTTCCGATATTGCAGCTGCCACTTTTCTTGGACACCACTGATGAACTGCATGTTTAATCAGACTAAATAGGCGAACATAGACGCCTTTCTTCTTGTTATGGAACAGGACAAATATAACAGGAAGAATGCTTTTTTCGTCACTCGGGCATCCTAAGCCTGCATGTAATTTGTAGATTTGTTCAAACTGCTTGCTGCAGCATTGCACTAACAAATTCATAACCTTTATCATGAAGAGTCCTCATTTTATCCACGTATATATCGGATAACCGTGCAACTCTTCACCAGCGCAGACGTAGGTATCTTTATTAATCACGAAGGAGCGAATTCTCAAGTGACTTGAGCAGAGCACAGATCCTTATCCGTATTAATTAGACGGGAGCGACCACCAAAACAACTAATTTTGAGTAGCATCGCGCTATACATTGTTACGGAACGCTTCTGCACATTTGCGGTGTCCCCCAGGCTCCTTGTCCGCATTTTTCCGCACACACATCATTGCGACCCTTAAGGCCAATCGATTTTTGTCGCAACTCATTGTTGAAGAATGCCTTCATACCCAGGTGCCAGTGCGGTGGTTGGAAACTCGAACTTTGGCATTCTCTTTCGAATGCGTAATGAATGGGAGAATGAGCGAGCGAGTAACCTATTTGCATCAAGGAGACCCTACCGCCAACCATCCCAACCAGGATCTTAGAACCGTTGCCAGAATAAGATTTAAGTTTCATGCAGAGGTAAAATTCACTGAACGCCTTGTCTTCATTCATGTAGAAGACATAGCGTTTTGAAATCAGAAGTCTTTTTGTAACACCCAATATTATGTCGTCTCTGGTTTTATGGTCTCGAAATTTTTAGCAAATACAGGAGATGTTCGTCAATTGACTGAATTCCTTCCCTAAATTACTATTTGCTTTCACCATCTTTTGCGTGATGATCGTCTACCAGGTTGTCTAATTGAACTCAAAATATTGTGCTTATTATCGCTATCATCGTTCCAAAATTCAAATCTAATTTTAAATTTCAGCAATTCACAAGATACTTAGTCTTACTTCATTTGTTTGGTAGTAGTTTTGATTCCTCTGTACGTATTTTCAGGAATAAGTCGACTATCTTTAACATGTGGTTCTTTAGAATGAGCTATATGAACTTCAAGAATGTATTCGTGCTCTATATTATATCGTTGTGTATCGCTTATATTACTCCAAATTCTTTAAATCCGTGTATAGATAATTCACCTACTCATATGAAAGGGCCAACTATATGCTTCTGTTCGGGTGAAGTTACTTGAAGGAGCTATGTTATTTTCTTGTCATGTATTTCTCCCTGTACTCTGTCTCTTTTTTTTCTTCCTATTTTTTCGTGCTGGATCTGTTGATGGTCGTACTTAAGTCTACCATGCGTCACTTCCTCTTTTGTTTTCTGTAATGATGCAGACAAATGCTGTGGAGCAGGCATCCTTAAACTTTGTTCGTGGGTTGACGGAGGAGTAAATTATTTCTGTCTCGTAATTGCATTTCATCCACTCTGTTGACGTATCTGTATCTGCTGATAGTACACACGTGTGTTTCCTTATCTGATTTACGAGAAATGTTTTGGTTTGAAAGCCAGTCACTACTAGAAGGCTATGAATCTCGTTTCCAATGCCTGAAATATTCCCTTTGTTATTAAACTTGACCCATAAGATAACAAACGCAGTCTCACTAAGTTTTAAGTGTGGTACTTTTAGTAACGCACATGTTGGACTGCCACTACGTGGTTTCGGAGGAAAATGGTCAGTGGGCAGAGAAGAGGGTACACACATCCCTAGGGACAAACCGAAAGGAATGACAAACATGAAACCTAAGAATTGTCAACAGAGGACGAACAAAATCACAATAACCAAGAGAAATAGGGTAACTTCGTGCGAGTAGTAACGTCGGTTATAGGGGAGATTCTTATACATCAACACCGCTGGACGATAAAGGCGCAGACACTTTTCTTCTAGTTTCTGCTAGAGGGTCTTGCCATTTGGTGCAAAGCCCTCGTGGCCAGCAGTGCGGCTGTGAAACGAAACCACACTGGACGACCTCTTCAGGCGCGTTCATCTTTATGTCCAAGTCTGGTGACGATGCTAAATTTGCAACAAGAAACGTTCTCATAGCACAACTGAATAATGAAATTGTGTTTTAACGTAAGCTAAAACAAGAGGAAACTGAAACCATAAACCTGATGACAGATCACACGTAGTCACTAGCTATCAGTTTCTATGAATTACACTTTATAGCCTTAATTCGTGCAATTCAGATGTGTCTACAGTCTGTATCTTGCAGCACCTGATAAACTGAAAACACTGGAACTAGTGTAATAACAAAATATCGGTCTATGTCGCTGTATCCACATGGCTCGAAGTTCCACTGCAACACGAACATACATGGCCAACTGAAAAATTAAATTTATGACTAAGAAACAGCCCTCACAGCTAACGACAGTTTATACTCCCTCTGCTAGAAATATAGTGAAATCGAAATGCACTTCGCTGGAGAACGTAGTTCGTAAGTGAACAGGCGTAAAGCATTGAACAAGTATCAGAGAAAGAAAAATACGTTCACAAGAATTCCCAATTTCTATGAATATTTGTGGTGTCACCGCCAGACACCACACTTGCTAGGTGGTAGCCTTTAAATCGGCCGCGGTCCGCTAGTATACGTCGGACCCGCGTGTCGCCACTATCAGTGATTGCAGACCGAGCGCCGTCACACGGCAGGTCTAGAGAGACTTCCTAGCAGTCGTCCCAGTTGTACAGCCGACTTTGCTAGCGATGGTTCACTGACAAATTACGCTCTCAATTGCCGAGACGATAGTTAGCATAGCCTTCAGCTACGTCATTTGCTACGACCTAGCAAGGCGCCATTATCATTTGCTATTTATCTTGTGATGCGTGTACCGTCAGACCGATGTTCACCAATTATGGATTAAAGTTAAGTATTCCAGAAGCTAGTCTTCATTACTTGTCCTGTTCCAGACCTCACGCCATCCTGCGTGAGCGTAAACGCGTGCCTTTCGGCTTCCTCTCATTGTGGGTTGGCGCTCTGGCGAATCCACAACAATATTAAACGTATATTGTTCAGAAAATGAATAGAAAACGACGTGTTTCAAAAACAAGTGCCCTCCAGTGGACTACGTGGGTTTACGGTACCGTATCCATACAAAAGTCTAGGAAAAGAAATCTATGTTCTTATTAATGCCCATGATACTATGTAATGATTGGAAAAGTAATGTGATAATTTGCAAGGCCCGAATACTTACTAGGAACAGAATGTTGATTCACACGTGTTCTATCGAAACTGTAAACTCGAAAACAGAATTAGTTTTGCCGTCTTAACTCGTTAATGCCCAAGACTATTTTAAACAGAATACTGATTCCCGCGTGTTATATCGAAACTGTAAACTCGAAAACAGAATTAGTTTTGGCGTGATGACCCATTAATGCCGAAGACTGTTTTTTTGTTTGTTTTGGATTTTGATGAAATTAAGCCAAAGTTGTTCTTTTAACGGTAGCAGGAGGTATCAATGACTAAAATGTTATTTCTTTAATTTTTACACTGTTTGATTTCACATATGATAATTGACATTAATATTTAAAGTTCAATAACACAGTGTAATTTATTAAGTAGCAAGAAAACCATGTTAAATCTAATTTTATTCATAAAAATGATACATTACTGTTTTTTCAACTTACAGTTTATTCATGGTATTGGGAAAATAAAAAAAAAACTGGATGAAGACCAAAATCACATAATATCAGCAATATGTTCTGTATTTTGCTCTTTGTTTGCCTGTGGTGTTGCAGAAAACAAGAATCTTAGTGAAGACAAACATTACATTTCATACAACAAAATTATGTGCATTTTCCGTATTTTTACATCTCCTCTGACTTAGAATTTTGTCCACGAAGTGCCCAACATCGTCTCTGCGGACATCATTTGGTACACCTTTCGTGGATTTGCCATGGGCCCTCGAGGTTTATCCATTAGTGCCGACGTAACCACATATTGACGTGGCCACAGTCAAGGCAGAATCTAACATGAGGCCAGTCCCATTTCCTGGAGTGGACCCTTCCATACAGACCTCTCAGTTTGTTGAAAACATCAAAACTTCTCACCCCTTTGCTGCAGAGTTGTACTAAGTGTGGTTAAGGCATAGTGATTTTGTTCCTCCTTACTCCATGTTTTGCAACTCCCCTTGGTAAGACAATCACTAATGTGTAGATTTGTTGCTAATGTCACTTGGCTGTTGTCATGCTGCCTTAGCAGGGTTAGATGTTCGTCTTGAAGAACATGGTAGGATCCACGAGGTTCCTTTCTTTCCTTTCATTGGTGCTTTATCAATCCTGTCTCTCTGGATAGTGTCAATGCAGCGTAATTCATGCATGCTTAGTGATTCCAAAAGTGTGAGAGAGTTGAAATGGTTGTCAATAACGACAACATAATTATGAGGAAGAAAACCTACACTGTTTTTTTTCCGTATTTGAAGTTCCCTATGTTTTACCTTCTTCTTTGTCACCAGCACCAGTGTGTGGAATGAACTTCACAACATAGCCGTAAGATGTTGCAAGTCACCATACGTAGTAACAATGGCGCGTCCGTTTTTCTCTTATGAGTTGTTTCATCCTGTAACGTCCATAGCAGGGTTCTATGGCTTCATCTAAAGAGACGAACTTCCTAGTGGCTGAACAAGTTGCAGAAACTTGATGTTGAGGTGTTTCAAAAGAGGATCAATTTTGTATGTTTTATTATGTGGATCTATAGTTGTGTTATCATTGAAATGCAGAAAGTGGCTCATTTGTTCAGTACTTTTCCTACTGAGCGAATTACTTATAAGACAATTGAAGAATCTTCTCTTGTCTTCCAATGCATTCTTCTAAAAGGGACTGAATTGTAACCAGAAAGAACAAGAATTCCCAAATATTTGTGTAACTCATCAACTGATAGTTGAAATGTTAAATATCCTTCCTGAGCAGCATATTTCACTGTATCTTTACAAATGTACTCTATAAATTCTTCATTTAACAATTCCTTGAATATAACTACAGGCATCTTATGAGAGAAGTCTTTGATATACTACCAGTGAAATGTACTTGACTGCCAACATTCATGGTTTTCAGTTCTTTTGATATTCACTTACATGGCATTACTTTATTATTCTTAGGTAGTTCTTCCTTGTATCTGTTGTTGCTTTCTCTCACATACTGCACAATAATCCCGTTTCTGTTTCCTTATGATGTGGCTTATACGTCCATTGACTGCGAAAGAACTCCTTTTCCAGTATCACTAAAACTAACGAGTGTTCCATTGTCCCTAGGAGCATCATCACAATCGCTATCATTTTCTTCCCGTGGTGAGAGAAGGACTAAATCCAGCTCATCACCTCGCTGTATTTCACTGCAGATACCATCTTCATAGCTGAAATTCTCAAGTAGTTTTAGAATCTCTGGGTCACCGAGATTGTCAGGATTGTAACAGTATTTATTTGACCTATCAGTAAAATATACATAAGATCCTAGTAAAATGTCCTCAGGAAACCACTACATCTATTATGTTACCTTAAAAGTAAAAAAAAAAAAAGTTTCCTGAATTACGTTTAAAAGTGATGATAGTTTCTCATTGTATGATATATCATGAGACAAAGTATTACTGTATTACATAAGCGTAGATAAAGATTTTACAACCAAAAACAACATCATGCTTGATTGTTATTCTGATCTAATACTTAACCTATAGCCGGTCGTTGTGGCCGTGCGGTTCTAGGTGCTTCAGTCTGGAACCGCGTGGCCGGTACGGTCGCAGGTTCGAATCCTGCCTCGGGCATGGATGTGTGTGGTGACCTCAGGTTAGTTAGGTTTAAGTAGTTCTAAGTTCTAGGTGACTGATGACCTCAGAAGTTACGTCGCATAGTGCTCAGAGCCATTTGAACCATTTTTGAACTTAAACTATAAGCCAAACATTTATAAAAATACAAGTGGTTTCAGTACAGGAGAAAGTTCTTATATCTCGCACATTATCTTGCCGGTTCAGAGTAGCACTAAAAGGAAGTGGCTGACTGTCTAATAATGGTATTTTTGTGTCACTGAAAATTACCATTGTTGTGGAGTGCCACCTGCTGACAGTACACACAAAGAATTGTAAGAAAGCTACACTATCCCATTTACTGGGAATAATGCAAAATAAAAGCAGCTGTGCAGCTTATGATATAAAATTAAGTTGGTAATAATGGTTTATACGACTGCAAAGTATCTCACATAAATAAATTAGAAGTTCGACTTAGTACAATTATGCAAATGGAAAGTAAGCAAGCAAATCAGTGTGCAGTCATCTGTAACGGAGATACCTGATCAAAAATGCCCACAAATGCCAGTGTATCGCGGAATGGTCCACTAAATGTTGTGAGAGGCGTATCTGACGGTGCAAAGAAAGCATTTAATATTGTGTTGGCAGTAGAGAACTAGTAAGAGCAGAATTAATCACGCAGGAGAGGTCACTGACTTCACCAACGTGGGCAAGTCGCTGAATGTTACCTGAGCAACATCTCCATAAAAGATATTTCCACCTTTGTAAATTTTCCCAAGTGGACAGTTGGTGATTTAATTGTGAAATGTTAACATGAAGTAACAATCACAAATAAACCAAAGCCAGACACATCTCATCTACTGACTGACAGTGATCGCCACGCAATGCGGAGGGTGGATGTACAAACTAGCTTGAAACCATTCATGAGTTGCAAACTGTTGCCAGCACTCTAGTTACCACAGTGACTGTACATAGGGAGTTAAAGAAATGGTGTAAAGCCCATCATAAGCTACACATTTCTGCATTCAGTGCTGAGCGAATCTTGACATGGTGATTTGTACTCATGAACTACTCAGAATACCTTGGCAATCCGATGGAAGTGTTTGAGTTTGTTGAATGCCTGGAAAACGTTTCCTATCGCGATGTGTAGCACCAGCAGTGAAGTACAGAGGGCATGGTGTTATTGTACTGCGTTACTTATCATGTTTAGAACGTGGTCCTTCATTGCACTTAAGAACACACTAAATGCAGAACGACATCAAGACATTCTGGCAGCATTTCGCGCAGAAACTTTTCGGAAACGATGGTTGTTTAGGCTCCCAGGTAGATGCCATTTTCCCTGACTTCCGGAAGGCTTTCGATACAGTTCTGCACTGTCGCCTGATAAACAAAGTAAGAGCCTACGGAATATCAGACCAGCTGTGTGACTGGATTGAAGAGTTTTTAGCAATCAGAACACAGCATGTTGTTCTCAATGGAGAGACGTCTACAGACGTTAAAGTAACATCTGACGTGCCACAGGGGAGTGTTATGGAACCACTGCTTTTCACAATGTATATGAATGACCTTCTATATAGTGTCGGAAGTTCCACGCGGCTTTTCGCGGATGGTGCTGTAGTATACAGAGAAATTGCAGCGAAATGCAGGAAGATCTGCAGCGGATAGCCGGCCGCTGGTGGCCGAGCGGTTCTAGGCGCTTCAGTCTGGAACCGCGCGACCGCTACGGTCGGAGGTTCGAATCCTGCCTCTGGCATGGATGTGTGTGATGTCCTTAGGTTAGTTAGGTTTAATTAGTTCTAAGTTCTAGGGGACTGATGACCTGAGATGTGTGAGAAGTCCCAAAGTGCTCAGAGCAATTTGATTTTCCAGCAGATAAGCACTTGGTGCAGGGAGTGGCAGCTGACCCTTAACATAGGCAAATGTAATGTATTTCGAAGACATAGAAAGAAGGATCCATTATTGTATGATTGTATTACAGCGAAACAAACACTGGTAGAAAAATGGCTCTGAGCACTATGCGACTTAACTTCTGAGGTCATCAGTCGCCCAGAACTTAGAACTAATTAAACCTAACTAACCTAAGGACATCACACACATCCATGCCCGAGGCAGGATTCGAACCTGCGACCGAAGCGGTCGCGCGGTTCCAGACTGTAGCGCCTAGAACCGCTCGGCCACACTGGCCGGCCACTGGTAGAAGTTACCTCTGTAAAATACCAGGGAGTATGCGTAGGGAACGATTGGAAGTGGAATGATAATATAAAATTAATTGTTAGTAAGGTGTGTGTCAGGTTGAGATTCACTGGGAGAGTTCTTGGAAAATGTAGTCCATCAACAAAGGCGGTGGCTTACAAAACACTCGTTTGACCTATACTTGAGTATTGCTCATCACTGTGGGATCCGTGCCGGGTCGGGTTGACAGAGGAGATAGAGTAGATCCAAAGAAGAGCGGCACGTTTCGTCACAGGATTATTTGGTAAGCGTGATAGCGTTACGCAGATGTTTAGCAAAATCAAGTGGCAGACTCTCCAAGAGAGGCGCTCTGCAGCGCAGCCTAGCTTGCTGTCCAGGTTTCGAGAGGGTGTGTTCCTGGATGAGGTATCCAATACATTGCTTCCCCCCTACTTAAACCTCCCGAGGAGATCACGAATGTAGAATTAGAAAGATTCGAGCGCCAACGGAGGCTTTCCGGCAATCGTTCTTACCACAAACCACACGCGACTGGAACAGGGAAGGGAGGTAATGACAGTGGCACGTAAAGTGCCCTGCGCCACACACCGTTGGGTGGCTTGGGGAGTATAAATGTAGATGTAGCTGTTTGTGTTAAATATAGCATTGCACCCTGTCATAAGGCATTATCTGTGAGGCAGTGGTTTCCGGTCAACAGTACTCCTGAAACTCGCTGGTCTGCCCAGAGATCTGACCTGACCCAGTGGAACACTTTTGGGTGATTCAGAACGCCGATTTCACTGCCGACACCAGCGTCCAAGATCATTACGTTCTCTGACTTTGGCTCTTGAGGAGAATGAGTCTCCAGTCCTCCACAGATATTCAAACATCGCAGAGAATGAGTCTCCAACAGAGTTCAATCCGTCATAAAGGCAAAGGGTGGACACATACCACAGTAATGTCCGCACCTGGTGACTGCATACCTTTGATCAGACAGTATAGAATGCGAAAGAGATGTTAGTCTGTATACCTAAAATATTTCAACGCACGTAGGTCAGGAAGAGACATCGAGTCCCTCAACCCTATAATGCATATGAAAACGAGACACATGGAAAAAAGAAGTAAACTGTTGATTATTTCAAAAGTAGTCACCTTAACTGCTAATAAATTCACTGTCAGACAAGACGGTCAGTGCCTTTATGGAAAAATGTTTGCAGTTGCCTACGACATCATGATTGTACACAGGCATGCACCTCTTCATGCGAAGCAAATCGACAACCACGAATATCTTTCTTCAGGGCTTCAGAAATATGAATTTCGCTTGGGGTGGGGCCTCTACCTATGAGATTTTCATGTCTTTAGAGCCCTGAAGAAACACATTCGTTGCTGTAATTTTACCAGCTCGAAGCCTTATTTGTGGCCAAGTACGTTCTGATGAAGAACAGTTTGGTGTATAATACGTTTGGAGTATAATACGTTAGAAGAATTCTTGTTATACCCAACGAATCAGTGACAATAATCTTTACAACGCCCTCAGTGGCATTGTAGCGAGAAGGAAGCGACTCTGCCTTGCTCCTCTGGTTTCTGTATCACTAACCTGGTGTCTTGCTGCTTCGGTAGTCCCTGGTCGCCCAGTACTGGCGCTCAGGCGCCAGGTTCAATGTAGGTGACCCTGAAGTGGAGTATTTCAGGTTGCCAGTTGTTAAATGTCAACAACGATTTGTACTATTCTCGTTTTAATAAAGAAAATACTTTGATACACAGTCATAGAATTTCCAATATGGTGGCTCTTGGCTACACCGTTATTCAACCTTTTACAACACATTAACGCCTTTCTGACTTTCCATAATCGTGATACACACTGCCCCCGACACGTGGCGCTCACAGATAACTGACCTTCACTTTAACTCTTGTTTCACAGCTGGAATATTTACTCACGATCGTTCTTTTGGAGCCGCCCCCGGTTACTCTACTGTGCTTTTTGAGTGGCGCCTCGCTACTAACTCGCCCTGTCTTCCTGAAGGACAAGAGAGACCCCCCACCCTTTGTCCCTCAGCCAATAAGGACACTTCTCTCGTTTGCTACACACACATATATATATATCCAAACTTTCAGCCAATGGGCATTCAGATCGCTGTTGCTAGGCTGATCTGACGTCACGTTTGCGGACATTGTGACGGAAGTTTGTCGTGGAACACTGTCTCAGATTGTAAGATCCTTCTTCCGAATAGTCGGATATTGTCCCTACTAAAATTGCACAACATTCCTCCTATGATTTCATCACTAATGTTCCTTGCTGACGCTTAATTGTGAAATATACATGTAGCCTGGGTGCTGCCTAGCATTCCTGATCACATAAATGTGCGTAATACTTGGCTTAAACACGTAAAGGGAATGAACATATGCATTACACATTCTTCCCCTCCTTTTATTTTCAAAGTTCAGCATGCTCGAAGACCTTGTTTAATTTTGAAATATTCTCGGTTGAGTGTCTCTTGTCGTTGGTTTACATCTTTAACCATTTGTATTATTTAAACTGGCACATACTCTAGTATCATTGCTTATCGATTACTGGTATCATTATTACACTATCTTTAACATGATATAGCGATAAGATATATGTTGTTGTTGTTGTGGTCTTCAGTCCTGAGACTGGTTTGATGCAGCTCTCCATGCTACTCTATCCTGTGCAAGCTTTTTCATCTCCCAGTACCTACTGCAACCTACATCCTTCTGAATCTGCTTAGTGTATTCATCTCTTGGTCTCCCTCTACGATTTTTACCCTCCACGCTGCCCTCCAATACTAAATTGGTGATCCCTTGATGCCTCAGAACATGTCCTACCAACCGATCCCTTCTTCTGGTCAAGTTGTGCCACAAACTTCTCTTCTCCCCAATCCTATTCAATACTTCCTCATTAGTTACGTGATCTACCCATCTAATCTTCAGCATTCTTCTGTAGCACCACATTTCGAAAGCTTCTATTCTCTTCTTGTCCAAACTATTTATCGTCCATGTTTCACTTCCATACATGGCTACACTCCATACGAATACTTTCAGAAATGACTTCCTGACACTTAAATCAATACTGAATGTTAACAAATTTCTCTTCTTCAGAAACGCTTTCCTTGCCATTGCCAGCCTACATTTTATATCCTCTCTACTTCGACCATCATCAGTTATTTTGCTCCCCAAATAGCAAAACTCCTTTACTACTTTAAGTGCCTCATTTCCTAATCTAATTCCCTCAGCATCACCCGACTTAATTAGACTACATCCCATTATCCTTGTTTTGCTTTTGTTGATGTTCATCTTATATCCTCCTTTCAAGACACTGTCCATTCCATTCAACTGCTCTTCCAAGTCCTTTGCTGTCTCTGACAGAATTACAATGTCATCGGCGAACCTCAAAGTTTTTATTTCTTCTCCATGAATTTTAATACCTACTCCGAATTTTTCTTTTGTTTCCTTTACTGCTTGCTCAATATACAGATTGAACAACATCGGGGAGAGGCTACAACCCTGTCTTACTCCCTTCCCAACCACTGCTTCCCTTTCATGTCCCTCGACTCTTATAACTGCCATCTGGTTTCTGTACAAGTTGTAAATAGCCTTTCGCTCCCTGTATTTTACCCCTGCCACCTTTAGAATTTGAAAGAGAGTATTCCAGTCAACATTGTCAAAAGCTTTCTCTAAGTCTACAAATGCTAGAAACGTAGGTTTGCCTTTCCTTAATCTTTCTTCTAAGATAAGTCGTAAGGTCAGTATTGCCTCACGTGTTCCAGTGTTTCTACGGAATCCAAACTGATCTTCCCCGAGGTTGGCTTCTACTAGTTTTTCCATTCGTCTGTAATGAATTCGTGTTAGTATTTTGCAGCTGTGACTTATTAAGCTGATAGTTCGGTAATTTTCACATCTGTCAACACCTGCTTTCTTTGGGATTGGAATTATTATATTCTTCTTGAAGTCTGAGGGTATTTCGCCTGTTTCATACATCTTGCTCACCAGATGGTAGAGTTTTGTCAGGACTGGCTCTCCCACGGCCGTCAGTAGTTCCAATGGAATATTGTCTACTCTGGGGGCCTTGTTTCGACTCAGGTCTTTCAGTGCTCTGTCAAACTCTTCACGCAGTATCGTATCTCCCATTTCATCTTCATCTACATCCTCTTCCATTTCCATAATATTGTCCTCAAGTACATCGCCCTTGTATAGACCCTCTATATACTCCTTCCACCTTTCTGCTTTCCCTTCTTTGCTTAGAACTGGGTTTCCATCTGAGCTCTTGATATTCATACAAGTCGTTCTCTTATCTCCAAAGATCTCTTTAATTTTCTTGTAGGCGGTATCTATCTTACCTCTAGTGAGATAGGCCTCTACATCCTTACATTTGTCCTCTAGCCATCCCTGCTTAGCCATTTTGCACTTCCTGTCGATCTCATTTTTGAGACGTTTGTATTCCTTTTTGTCTGTTTCACTTACTGCATTTTTATATTTTCTCCTTTCATCAATTAAATTCAATATTTCTTTTGTTACCCAAGGATTTTTACTAGCCCTCGTCTTTTTACCTACTTGATCCTCTGCTGCCTTCACTACTTCATTCCTCAAAGCTACCCATTCTTCTTCTACTGTATTTATTTCCCCCATTCCTGTCAATTGCTCCCTTATGCTCTCCCTGAATCTCTGTACAACCTCTGGTTCTTTTAGTTTATCCAGGTCCCATCTCCTTAAATTCCCACCTTTTTGCAGTTTCTTCAGTTTTAATCTACAGGTCATAACCAATAGATTGTGGTCAGAGACCACATCTGCCCCTGGAAATGTCTTACAATTTAAAACCTGGTTCCTAAATCTCTGTCTTACCATTATATAATCTATCTGATACCTTTTAGTATCTCCAGGGTTCTTCCATGTATACAACCTTCTTTCATGATTCTTAAACCAAGTGTTAGTTATGATTATGTTGTGCTCTGTGCAAAATTCTACCAGGCGGCTTCCTCTTTCATTTCTGTCCCCCAATCCATATTCACCTACTATGTTTCCTTCTCTCCCTTTTCCTACACTCGAATTCCAGTCACCCATGACTATTAAATTTTCGTCTCCCTTCACAATCTGAATAATTTCTTTTATTTCATCATACACTTCTTCAATTTCTTCGTCATCTGCAGAGCTAGTTGGCATATAAACTTGTACTACTGTAGTAGGTGTGGGATTCGTGTCTATCTTGGCCACAATAATGCGTTCACTATGCTGTTTGTAGTAGCTTACCCGCATTCCTATTTTTTTATTCATTATTAAACCTACTCCTGCATTACCCCTATTTGATTTTGTGTTTATAACCCTGTAGTCACCTGACCAGAAGTCTTGTTCCTCCTGCCACCGAACTTCACTAATTCCCACTATATCTACCTTTAACCTTTCCATTTCCCTTTTTAAATTTTCTAACCTACCTGCCCGGTTAAGGGATCTGACATTCCACGCTCCGATCCGTAGAATGCCAGTTTTCTTTCTCCTGATAACGACATCCTCTTGAGTAGTCCCCGCCCGGAGATCCGAATGGGGGACTATTTTACCTCCGGAATATTTTACCCAGGAGGACGCCATCATCATGTAATCATACAGTAAAGCTGCATGCCCTCGGGAAAAATTACGGCTGTAGTTTCCCCTTGCTTTCAGCCGTTCGCAGTACCAGCACAGCAAGGCCGTTTTGGTTATTGTTACAAGGCCAGATCAGTCAATCATCCAGACTGTTGCCCTTGCAACTACTGAAAAGGCTGCTGCCCCTCTTCAGGAACCACACGTTTGTCTGGCCTCTCAACAGATACCCCTCCGTTGTGATTGCACCTACGGTTCGGCTATCTGTATCGCTGAGGCACGCAAGCCTCCCCACCAACGGCAAGGTCCATGGTTCATGGGGGGGGGGGGGGGGATAAGATATATATCCTATCAAATTTAAGTATACATTCTATCTTCAAAATTACTTCTGTCCTTTATCTGATCTGATCTTTATTTGATGGCTTCATATTGGCACCCACCTTTCTAGCTTTAATTCTCTTCTGTATATGCCATGAACATTACCTAACATGTATGCACCTTATTTAAAATTGAATATTTATTCATATGTACTTTACCTCATTTAAAATTGAATAATTATTCAGATGTACTTTTGTTTTATCTGAGATGGAACCTCTACTCACGTATCACTTCCTGTTAGCTCATCTAAGCATTTACATATTAATTATTTCTGAATCCAATACAAAACAGCTTATCAAAACTTATAAAACTGCCATTAGGATTATCTTAATTTATAATGCCCATTTCCTACTATGTACAATACCATGTACTATGCCATCAGCTCTGTAATTGCCGCCCTATAAGTCACTGGTTCACTACTTGTTTTCTTTTTCGTCAGCGAATGCCGTCCTCCTCACTTTTATAACTTTCAATCATTGCCCTTGTTGTGGCCATTCTATTGGTTATAAATCAACTTCCAGTTCACTACACTAGAAATAATTTATGAAACCTAAAGTTCGTGATGGGGTGAGCTGAGAGACGAGAAGAAAGTGCGGTGCTGACGCCCATGTGAGTCTGGCAGCAGTGAGCTGTGGGAGACGAGACGAGAAGAATGTGTAGTGCTGACACCCCTGTGATTGTGGCAACAGCGAGCGATGTGGTGTGTGGTGTGTAGTAGTTGCTGAGGCTTTGCCGACCGGCTGTCTCGCTCCATTGCGCTCTGTGTCTCTCCAGGCCCCATTCCTGGATTATATGTAACAATTTACACATACATTTTACCATAGCTTCCAAGTAACATTCGATATACTTTTTTTCAATTTCTATTCCATGCTTGTTAGTCAGTTCTGTGCTATCAAGTAATGCAGCTGCGGTTTTCAGATCCTGGCTATTGATCTTTAATTCCTTCATTTCGTGTATGCCTTACAATTACCTAAGACAGTTTTATTCTTACATTTCCATAGGAGATCAGTTCCCTTTATCGCCTTCTCTTTTTGTTTTCTTATTTGGTTTCTTTTGGTGAATCGTTTAATATCTCATTACCTCGACTTGCGTCAAGATTTTCTACCTAGTATGGATTACCTTCTTCTACTCATACATTGGAGACCATCATTTCATATCTTTCATGTGTGCATCTTCCAGGGCTTTTACTTGTCATACATAAATCATTACTTCACGTGCATGCATAGTTAAATGAAGCATTGCCTGTCTCTGTTCAACTGTTTCTCGCCTGTACTATTCCGTTATGTTTAATGACCATACTGATCGTGTAAGTGTGCCTATTATTACTTCTTTATCTCTTCTGCAGCCTACTAATTCCCATTACCTTACTTCAATATTTCTTAGCTTTGCTTAAGGTACCTCTCGGGTACCCATTATGGGATGTGAGGACACCTTTGTATGACCCTCATCATCCTCATACTTCATACCGTATAGCGATAACGTCCTCAGCCGCTCATTAACTTATACCTTTTCTTTCTTTTATTATATGGGGTTTGGACCCACTTCCCATACTTATATAACCTGAATTCTTCACCTTATTCTGCTGCACTTACCTCTTTATCCTTTGGTCATGGCTTACCTTGTCACTAGGCTAAACACACCTTTCGCATATTATTACCATTCGATCTCGTTACTGTTCACTTATCTAAGCACAATTGCAGAATGATACACACTTATCTCTATTTTGCATGTTTTAGCTAAGATGTTTGTTCGCTGCCTCCACAGTGTCTTTTTAGAATTTGTTAAATTTGTTTCCAACAGGCTAACATCTTTGTCTCTGTATATTCTAACAATAGCTTTTTCCTTATTGTACTGACTCTTTTTGTCACTTACCTTAGTTACTCGTTATTCCCACGGTCCTATAATCGAAGATGAAGAAATGACTGATGATAGAATGACGTTTTGAGAGAAAGAAGGGAATATTGCCTATATGACGAAACACGGAAATAATATCTCTCATGCCTGAGCATCTGGTGCGTGTCACCATGCACTTTACGTTGCAAAGAAGTAGTATACTCTGAAGTTGGATAGCGAAGAACTAAAGATGATATTAAATAGTTCTGATTGAAAGAAGAGGAAGATTGACAATATCAAGGAATGCTGAAATAGTATTGTCAATACCTGAGTGCCTGGTGCTCTAGTTTTGTACAGAGCACAACGCTGTTTGAGGTTTCCAATTAATCCTTTGACCAGTTGTGTTGTTCTGTCTATCGTAGTGTCTTGTCTCCTGATGATTTATTCAATTATGTGTGTGTTGAGGTAGTTGTACCTGTCTGTTTGTCATTTCTCCATGCATCCCATTTTCATTAGGTCCGTTATTTCCCAAGGGGTTTCCTCTCCAACCTTCTACATTCTGATTGTTCCCAGCCAATGAATCCAATTGATCCAGCGCTTGCACAATTGCGTTTACGTCTGACTTGGATGTTCCTATTAGTTTTTCTTGTACCCTCGGAGGTAGCTTGATCATAATTATTGATATTAAATCCGTTTCTTTCATGTGATCATCTAAATACAAGTTCTTTTTGACATAAGCCTGGAAGAACTCTTTGTAGCTTCAGCAACCACTATTACTAAAGTTTCGACCTTCAAATAGGTCTCTACGAACGCAATTCTGAGCGCTTTCTGGACCAGTACTGGTTCATGAATGCTTGCATGAACCCCTCATATGTTTTGCTTTTAGATCCAGTCTTCATACCCCAGGATGACACTTCGCCTTCCAACCTACTGATAACACTGCCTATTTTCTTTTTGTCATCCCAATTTTCCGGAATGATGCCCTCAAATTCCCGCTTGAAGGCTACAGGATCGATCTGTCTTCGTGACGAAAACCTGTGGAATTTGCGCACACACAGATACTGGTCATTTGAAGCTAACTGTTGTCTACTAATATCTTTAGACTTTCCCTCTTCGAACCACGTCTGCACTCTCCCTTTTTTTTCCGCCTCTACCTGAGTAGCATATTCAGATAGCTTTTTCAAGTCGGTTTCTTGTACGTGCTCTTATCTTTCGCAGCTCTGAATGAAGTGCCCCTGCATTGCTTTTGCACTCTTTTTCTACTATTTTCTTAATATTATCCATCTGTAAGACATGCACCTTTGTGCATTTACCGTTTAAACCATCTACTTGCTTTGTTACCTCCATTACATCTCTCTCTAATCGACCTATCTTTGATTCATGCTTTTTAGTCTCGGCAGAATTCTCACTCACCTGCTCCACTATCTCTCTTAGTCTATGTGTCATTTCAGCTTGGTACTCAGTTTTCATATTTGCAATCTTGCTATTGACAACTTTTCTAAATCTACCCAGGGATTTGTCAACATATAATTTAATATCTTCAAATTTCTTATAAAACTGCTTTGCGAATTCGTCAAACTTTCTGTTACTTGACCTATTGTTATCGTCCAATTTCTGATCAAGAGCTTGAAACTTATCAACCATTAAGGATAACAAGTCACTTTCACTAGGACTTCTCTTACTCATACTAGGTTCTTTTACCCTAGTGCTTTCATTCAGTTCCTATTGGCTACCCACAGGAACAGTGTCTGCTGACGCTACACTGTGCAAAACCCTTGACTCAACTATGTCATTTTCATAATCTGTTCCTTGTATTTGCTCAAGTGACAAGTACTCCTCCTCCACTACATTACTAGTGTGTTCATGCTGTAAGTGCTGACCCACTTCCCGACTATCATCAGCCATATTTGGTTCTTTTGCATTAAAATCTCTATTCTGAGCTTGTAATTTCACGGTCTTGTGATTTGCGTCATTCTCCTCAGAAGTGTCACTGTTATTACTTTCACTTCTCTCAGGAGAATAAATCACGTCTCTGTGACGCAAGTTAATTATTTTCTTATCAGCCATGGTGAAATTAATTCTTAACTCTCTTTTAATTCTAGGTTAACATAAGATATGTAATACATGTCAGCTCCGTTGCGTCTGAGCTCCTCTCCCCTTGAATTATGTGCACTGTTAGAACACTGCCGACGGTGACGCCTTCTTGCTCCTCCTCGCCGATCGCCGGTCTTCTTGCGCTGCGCACTCTTTGCTGACGTCCGGGATGTGTGGGGCCGACTGCCTTCACGTGTGTGGCCTTGACTGACTTCCGAAACCGGTTTCAACCAGCTGCTGCCGCCGCTCACTTTCTGCTGCGTCACGAGTCACTACTGCCCGAATTTTTTTGCGTGCCTCTCCGCTGCCTAGCGAGTTACATATAAACGTTGTGCACTGATTTTCACATCACTGCACTGTTCTCTTATAACACTAAGTAAATGTTCACTGTTTAATCACTGTTTACGCTGTCCAAAGTCACTGTTTAAGTCATTGTTCAGTTAATCCTTTTTTCTACCCTACCGTTCATGTTCAAATTCTTTATTCACTGTTTAAGTCACTGTTCATCACGTTCGTATTCTCGCATGTACTGATTTTTGCTGTGTATTCTGTTATAATGACTGCTGTGTGCAAACACTGTTACTCCCCTTAGCAGGATACTCTTCAGCTACATTCACGCCTGGGATGCCATGAACAATGCCCTCAGTGGCATTGTAGCGAGAAGGAAACGACTCTGCCTTACTTCTATCCCTCGTCGCACAGTAGTAGCGCTGAGGTGCTGAGGACAAGAGAGACTCCCCTTTCTTCCTCAGCCAATAAGGACACATCCAAACTTTCAGCCAGTGGGCGTTCAGATCGCTGTTGCTAGGCGGATCTGACGTCACGTTTGCGGACATTGCGAAGGAAATTTGTCTCGGAACACTGTCTCAGATTGTAAGATCCTACTCCCGACTAGTCGGATCTTATCCCTTCTAAGTTTGCACAACATTTCCACCTATGATTTCATCACTAATGCACCTTGCTGATGCTTAATTGTTAAATGTACATGTAGCCTGGCTGCTACTGAGCATTCCCGATCGCATAAATGTACGTAATACTTGGCCTAAACACGTGAAGGGAATGCACGTATGCATTACAATTTCAAGCCACATGAAATCAGTTTCGCATTTTTTGTTTTTGTTTGTCCTTTTTGGTGGAGCTCACATGTTTTCAACTTGTACTTCGCTTGCTGTTTCATGTCTGGAGCAACGATCAGTCGCACTTCTTTCAAAATGTTCCCAATCTCTTTTATGAAATCGGTTTTGATGCAGATTCAACAGATGTTGCGTTCATCATTCTCAAAGCTTTTTCATACTTAATTTTTAATTGAAATGTATAGTACTGTTTCTTGTGATATGCGAGTACATTAGCTGTTTCATAATTCTTTGATCAGCGGTCCTCCAATTCTATATTATGCTCCTAACCCATATCTGCAGTCTGTCAAGCCTTTAATGTTGATCGTCTGCATAAGAAGAGTGTCCACGTTCATGCTACCATGCACTTGTAATTTCTGTATATGAGGAGACCACCGACCTCCGCAGCTGAGCACACCTGAGCAACGGCGCTCGACTCTGACATAAGAATTTTTGAATATTCTTTATGATTTTCTTAACACTAATTATCAACAGGCGTTATATCTGTTGCAAAAATTAATTCTAGACCGTTACCCATCGTCATACAATGCTGATTTCACTCCACATCACAGGTGACTGCAGTTTACCTATATGACATCTGACAAACCCTTCATATATTTAAGAAAAATTAATCTATTATAACTAATAAGGAAATGAGAATTATACGTGCTGTGTTTGATAAGAGATGGTAAATTAAGTAGACATGTTACATACCTGATATTGTGTCTAATATGGCTCGAACTGAAGAAAAGGAATAACGCTCGTTTTTTGAGTGAATTTCTGTCAGAAAACCCATATTTTAATTTTTATCTCTGTTTATGATAAATCTACATGAAAAATACAGCATGTCTCACACCTTTTGGGTCAAATTAAAAGAGGTGATAGTAACCGATTACATTCCATTGAGATGGGTAACCAATGGTCGGAAAAGCATATTTATTGTGTTACGGGCATACACAGCGTACACTGCATAACAGCAACGCAGCTCATAGTAACTGTTCAAAGCGACAGCCGCCAGTGTCAGTGTGTGTCTTGCAATGATGCATGCAGTTCTACTGTAGTCTCGCTAAGATCCCAGCTGGCTGTTATACGCTGGAATAACGAAAGGTTGACGAACAGCGTACACACATGACCACCAACAGACATTTGTACACAGTTTAGCTCATAGCACACGTCTCATGTAACGACCAGATCCATCGCACCAGCACGTTAATCTGAGACGCATGTACGAGGGCGGTTCAGAAAGTAACCTCCGATTGGTCACAGTGCGGGTTGTGGGGGGAGTAGCGACGCTATCTGTGCGTTCACGCACTCAACAGCTCAGTCGGCATCAAGCCGTGGTCGAGTGAACGTCGTACCTGCGCTAGTTTAGTTTTTGTGACAGTTTGAAATGTGTGCTGCAATAGAAAACCCCGCCAAATGTGAAGTGCGCGCTGTCATAAGGTTTTTTACAGCCAAAGGATATTCTGCAGCAGCTATTCATCGTGAGCTTTGTGCCGTGTACGGACCAAGAGTTATGAGTGAAGGAGTTGTCCGTGAATGGGTACGTTTATTTAAAAGTGGACGAGAAAACGTTCATGATGAAGAGAGGAGTGGTAGACCATCATTGGTGACTGACAAACTCGTTCAGACAGTTGATGCAAAAGTTCGTGAACATCGACGTTTCTCAATGTCGCAGTTGTCTACTGGTTTTCCACAGATTTCTAAGACTCTCTTGTACGAGATAGTGACAGCAAGATTGGGTTACCGTAAGATCTGTGCACGATGGGTGCCCAAAATTCTTACCGACCACCACAAAACTCAAAGAATGGCCTCTGCATTAGACTTTCTGTCACGTTATGAGGACGAAGGAGAACCATTGTTAAACAGAATCGTGACCGGTGACGAAACCTGGATTAAGTACGTGAACCCTGAGACAAAAGAACAATCAAAGATGTGGGCACATTCAAATTCGCCTACCAAACCAAGAAAAGCCTCGCAAGATTTTTCTGCCAGGAAACTGATGGCAACGGTGTTTTGGGATGCCAAAGGGGTGTTGTTGGTTGAATTCATGGAACGTGGTACGACCATTAATCAAGACGTGTACTGTGAAACAATAAAAAAGTTACGACAGGCTATACAGAACAAACGCCGTGGTATGCTGACTTCCGGTATCGTTTTTTTGCACGATAACGCCCGTCCTCACTCTGCTCGCAGAACAACGGCCCTTCTTGAGTCCTTCAAGTGGGACGTTATCAACCATCCACCTTACAGCCCAGACCTGGCGCCAAGTGATTATCACCTCTTCATGCATTTGAAGAAATGGCTCGGGTCACAGCTGTTTGATGACGACGAAGAGCTCAAAGATGCGGTCACAGGCTGGCTCCAGGCACAAGCGGGTGATTTTTATGCAGAAGGAATTTCAAAGCTTGTGAAGAGATACGATAAGTGCCTCAATCGCTATGGAGACTATGTAGAAAAATAGTGCAAAGATGTAGTTGTAAGATGTATATATTAAAATATTTTTATTTAACTTGGTGTATTTTTTTAAATCAACCGGAGGTTACTTTCTGAACGGCCCTCGTACATCCATATCCCTGGTGTCACTTATCCGCTGCATCAAACAGCTTGTAATATATGGTGAGTTGTGTTACTGGGTATAGAGAATGATGTGTAGTCAGAGACGGAACGTCACGAGAGTTTCCAGACAAGTATTTCATGCATAGGGCGGCAGGATGTAGTGCCTGTAAAGCAGTACGAATGCACAGAGAATGCTTTCCCAACAAGTGTCATCCTAAATGGAAGAAACTTTTCTTGATGGGGACCAACGAAAGAAGGAGTCGTTCACGGTATAGAACATCATCTAAGATGGTGCCGGATCGTGTGGACGACCACACAGCAATAAGCATATGTCAAATAGCCCTTGAAACACACAACGCGGCAGTACACAGAGTGCTTCTGGAACTGGTATGCCGTCCGTGGTGGCCTAGCGGTTCTAGGCGCTACAGTCTGGAACCGCGCGACCGCTACGGTCGCAGGTTCGAATCCTTCCTCGGGCATTGATGTGGGTGATGTCCTTAGGTTAGTTAGGTTTAATTAGTTCTAAGTTCTAGGCGACTGATGACCTCCCATCGTTCTCAGAGCCATTTTAACCATTTTTTTGGGACTGTTATGACACCCCTATCATAAACAACGTGTGCAGGCAGTGGACCATTGGATATTGAGCCCCAGGTTCACTACCGTCAATGGATTATCCACCGCAGTGCTGTAGTGTATCAAAACTCATTGTCCCAGTGGTTGCACCCAGTCTTTATAAGACGGATGTAATACCTGTTCCAGCAGTGCTCTCTGTACTGTCAGAGTGTGTGTTTAATGGGCAAGTTGCTGTGTTGTCGGCTACAATATCCAACACCACGACACCATCTACTCAAAGTCTAGTGATCACACATGTCTTTGGAAGGAAGGTTAGTTGATTTCTGTGGCGTGAACACACCGCTCTTTTGTAAGTTGGTACCCATGGACATAAATTTATTCCATTTAGGATGCCACCCATTAAAAAGGCGTTCTCCGGAAATTCGTGCTGCTTTATGGACACTACATCCTGGCACCCTGTACGTTAAATAGTTGACTGCCAGCTCTCGTGACGAGCAATGTTTCATCTTCGAATAAACGTCATGCACTGTACGCAATAACACATCTCACCATGGGCACGTCACAAGCTGTCCAATGCACTGCACTTCTGACACCAGAGATTGTCTGTACATGCAGCACAGTTTGACGCGCCAGTGCGATGCACGTGGTCGTCACTTCACGCTTGTGCTCTGACCTAAACTGTGAATAGTTTGTATGTTTGGTGCTCATGGGAGTGCACTGTTTATCACCCGCTGCCTATTCCACTGTGCAAGAGCCACACGGGATCTTTGAGAGAGGACGGAAGAACTGCATGCGCCGTTACAACACATGTGCTGAAACTGATGGCTGTCGCTTAGTACAATTACTATGAGCTACATTGTTGTTATGCAGTGCACGCTGTGTACATCCATAAAACAATAGATATGCATTCCGACCATCTCAGTATACTGTAATCAGTTGTGGTCTCACTATCACGTCTTATAATTTGACCCAAAAGGTTTGAGACACACTGTATATCATGCAATTCAGTTAAATATCTTATCAGATACAGTAGACATATCTGGTGTAATAAATGGAATGAATTAGGGCATATAAAATTTAAGCGGTATCACGTTTTGCCCAATCACAATTCTCAAACTGACCATAGGTTTTTAGAGTGCCTTTATGACTAGTCTTTGCAAAAGTAAAGTTATCGACACACTCTTTAATTTTAAATATTTCTTCTATAACGTAATTACAGAACTGTTACAAAGTGTGTAATTAAGATAACTTTCGAAAAATGATACGTTTTACACCTCATTCATGCCACACAGATACTTCTTTCCCTCAAACTACACCTGTGTTTTCTATTTTTCTCATACTGCTCTTGTTTCATTTGCTTATGATGCTGTTTTCAGCAACCTATGATAAAGAATGTTCTTACTGCTCAAGATGGTTCCCACTTTTTAGCAATGTATTTTTATTCCAATCATTTAATGTCAACTTTTTCCATTTTAATATCGTAATTTTTCTTCACAAGTCTAGAGAGAGAGAGAGAGAGAGAGAGAGAGAGAGAGAGAGAGATTGACTCATGTATGCACTAGTGCAGTGTCTGTTTCACTTTAATGAAATCATATTGGATGTTGGAGGCAATGTGTAGGATTGTAGTGGTAAGAATAGAGCACAAGAAAAGCATTTTATGCAAGAGAAAATTTTATTTAAGAACATGGTGCAGTTAATGCCCTCAGATTTGACACAGTATCATGAGCCCAACAATAAAATGTTCAGTGTCAGTGTGCGTGCATCTTATAAATCATTTTCTGTCTTGCATCTTGTCAACATGGAACTGTTTTTGTAACAATACCAGAGAAGGAAAGTTGCTACTCGCCATACAGCGGAGATGCTGAGTCGCGATAGGCACAATAAAAAGATTCACACAATCATAGCTTTGGCTCTCGTATTGTTACATTCCATACTGGATTTTCCGTTGTTTGTTTTTGTAATAGTTTATTCATGTGTTGTTTTCAGTACTTGCTGCGTTCTCTAGAACAAATAATAATACACTTATTCTGTTTCTCCATTCTCTATACATGTGAAATCGTGACTTAGATCACTTGTACTTCTCTCAAAATGTGTTGGATCAAAACATTGCTTTTTCGTATTGACAACGCAGACTTTTAGAGTAATCAACGTTACAGTTTTCCTAGATGAAACTGATTCGATAAGGAGATGCATTCATCTGTGTGCAATATAAAAAGTGGCACTTCTTTGTGTGCAGTAATTCATATTGATCATTGTTGAAATAACAGAGGTCTGAAGTTGAAGCATTAGAAGCGCTCATTTCTTCTTTAGAAATTGATCATCATGTTGAAGATCGTGTACGATGTATTCAAAATCTGAAAAAAAGCAGAATCAGTTACAGTGAAAGGTAAAAAAAGTCTTTCAAAAATTTCGAAAGTTTGTATAGCAGTGCTGAAAAAAGTGGTTACAGACAAAATTCCCGCCGTGAATAACGTAAGTGTCGCGATGTGTAACATATTAAAAGTATAAAAAGGTGTCTATCGTTGCAACATACAAGTATGAAGACAGAGTGGGGAGGAGATGGTGGGCAATGATGATGAGTGAAGTGTTTGTAATATGTGGCTGGGTTAGAGATAAATCTTTGACCTGACTGTGAGTGCAGAGCGAGAGACTGGTCATAGGACTGTTCCATGTCCGAGGAGACAATAATAGTGGATTTTTTGGGCATTGAGTTGGAGTTAGGAGATGAGGAAGGTAAAGGAACTTGTCATCAGGGGAGGAGTTGGGACGAAAGCCACACTGGTGAACAGGAACAAGGTGGTGGTGGTTCAGGTGTTGGATGCTTTGGAAGATGACGGATTAAAAAATCTTGAACAATGAGGCCTAGCTGGTGGGGCGATAAGAGGAGGTATCTGTAGGGGTCTGTGAGTTTGAGGAATCGTAGGGTTTTTACAAGTTTGCTACAGTTGAGGATTGCAACCTATGGAGAGGATCGTGTTATAAAGCATTGAAAGTGTGGCAAGAAAGGAGAGGGGACATTCTGTTAGATGCCAATAGGTAATGCGGTCTGTGTCATATGCTGTGGTACGTGTATTTGGTTCAAATGGTTCAAATGGCTCTGAGCACTATGGGACTAAACATCTATGGTCATCAGTTCCCTAGAACTTAGAACTACTTAAACCTAACTAACCTAAGGACATCACACAACACCCAGTCATCACGAGGCAGAGAAAATCCCTGACCCCGCCGGGAATCGAAACCGGGAACCCGGGCGATACGTGTATTTAATTCTGTGTATGGTATGTTGTCGTAGTAGTTGAAGCTTGGATCCAGGGGTAGGACAGCAGTATTTGTGTTTTCAGAAATTGTAGGGAATCAGGAACGAAGAATATGTCGGAGAGATAGGACGCAAAATGGTGATGTTTGCTCAGGTTATCAGGTAATGGATTGTTGTTGTGGAGGAGCGGACAGTGAGGTATGTAATTACTGCTGGTGTGTTGATGGAATGGTTTCCAATATTTGGATGGGTTAATACATAGTGTGGCGTTGAGTCTCATGCATATCTGGCGCCAGTCGCGGCGTTTACTCACATATTCTTACATTAAGATTGTTATTGTGAATTAAAACTGTGAAAATAGAAACTTTGTTCACGTTACCTGAGAAGAATCTGACAAATGACGCACATGTGTCGTTCAACTTAACAACAGAGTAAACAAAATTATTAATGGTGACTAACATCGTCACAAGATGGAAAAGCGTGATAATACTGTGATGAACACTCGTGTCCCGTGATCTAGCACCACCGTTCGGATGCTGTGCCTACAGCTGAAATATAAACAGCTTAGGATGTTCGGCCGCTAGATATCGCTGGCTGCATGTGCCGCGTGTCAGAATACCAGAGATATGTCGTAAGGTAAACATAAGCCAAATTAGGATGCGTCAAAAACGTAAGAAAAACAAAGTTTAAGCGCAAAATTGAGTCTGTAGTAAGACGTTAGTTAAAATCACAAATGCAGTCTCTAAAATATGTGTGTACGACGTAAAAAGTACCCTAGAAAATAGTTGAAAGCACAGTACTGAGACACGAGACAAGTCACAGGCTAAAGGTGCCCTCTACCACAACCACGATACGGTCGTTTTGGTACTCTGATGAATGACGCAGTAAATGGCAGGATTACCTGTAGTATCGGTAGGAAGAGAAAAATAAATAAATGTATGAGAGAGAAACCGGGAGCCAACGACTGATTTTCTTTTTTTTTTTTAGCGCATAACTAAAACTTCACATCCTTCAGTGTGACCCCACAGTGTATTCAAGCTGTATATTCTTACAAAATATAAATTGCATTTTATAAGTAATGAAAATTAGCTGATCGCATAACTTCTGCGCTCTATGTAACCAAAGGAATTACTTTCGATACAAGAAAAGTTAACATACACAAACATAAAAAATTTATATTATCACAGCTGTTTTTTGCGCTCAATAGAAAGATCATGATCAAAGGCAAGAAGTGTGAAAGTTGCTTATGAATAAATGAAATGCTTTACACAAACTCGACGAAGTACTGAACAGATGTTTGATGTGTTTTTGTTTTGCTTCTTTTTTAAAATTTTATCTCTTTTTCAGGAAATTGCATTTTCTTTCGTTGTATGATAAATCTTAATATTTTTTCTAGTTTAGTCTACTGTATTCCTATATTTAACGCTAAAAAATCAACAATTTTCGAGTAAAAACTGAATTAAATATTAACTTTTGAAATTTTCCTATATACAAATTCATTTTTAAGTATCACACAGGAGGGTAACTATAGAGAACAAAAATATTTTGTAGATTCCGTGCCACTGTATTTATATTCACTTAGTTTCTAGACGGTTCCCCACTTCTAGTTTCTTGGTGGATCTCGTAAGACAGTGATCGCATACAAAAAAAATCCCAAGAAGTATGCAACACACCCAACCTACAAGTAACGCGGTTACAGTCGTACTGAGCGAAGCTATTGGGTAACAATAGTAGTCTACGCATACTTATTACAGTCTAATGTAACCTACGGTAGTTTCACTACTCTGCCATAGGCACAACGATCATAGAAAAAGAGAACAAAGAAGCAGTGAAAAATCCAAAAGGGAAGGGATTTACATACTTGCGAACAAGCTGTCGACGGTGTTTGGCAAAGAACAGAGAGCAAAACAAAATGTAAAAAAACTGCAACAGCATGTCATGCAGTGAAGAAAGGGGATTCGCGCGAATTCTATTCGTTCATTCAGAATTTTGAGGTACTACTTCCATGTTGTTATCTATGTTGGTTACTGTATACTTGTGTTCAGTGAGGTGTGAATGAAATGCAGTTTTGTTCTGCAGATGAATGTTCCCTGGATCTAATACTAAAATTTCTAAGCGTCTGTCCAATGTAAAATTCATCACAATGATTGTAACGTATTTTCTAGGCGCCTAAATTTAAAAATCGACTTTGTTTGTTATTTGTATAATGTCGAAGCCGAAGATTTAGAGCATTATTTATTTTAAAAACGCTTATGACCGTTGCGTTCTCAAAGTGTTTTTCTCACCGTTCAGAAACTTTCTAAATATGTAATCTGGGTCTAATTTTTAATATGTCCTGTGCTCTTGGGTGTTTATGGTATTCCTCTTTTTTTTTATCTTCGTGTATCTTAGCATGATAAAGCTCTCTGTGTATCCGTTTGATACGGCAATTTATTTAATATTTGTAATTCTTTACATTTTTCATGTCTAATGGCAAAAGAATAAGTTGGCATATCACGGATGTAAAGAAGGTACTTTTACCGTTCTTTCTATTAATGTGTCAAATTCTTTAGGTATTCCATGGCTGTCTAATGGCATTAAAATAAGTTGGTACAGTAAGGAAGTAAAAAAAGCTCTTTGATATCGCATTAGACGAGAGCATTTGGTGAGATTAATATTATCAGTGTATGTAGATTTTCCTATAAATGCTGAGCTCATGTCTATTGTTATTTTTAGTAAGGTCTGAACAGTTAACAGATTTGTTTTTTTTTGGTGCATGGAAGTGAACCGTCGCGCAAAGGCATCGATATCGCTTATATTACCTTTTATCATTGCTATGATGGCTACATTTCCATATTTTATTACTGAAAGAGCAAAAGTTGTAGGAAAATTCAAGTGAAGCTTTTAAACGAGCTCAGTGTCTTCTGTTGCACTAATCTTCTTATGATGCTGTAGAATACGCTTTATAATCCCAATGATTTCGTTGAATGGGACTTTAATTTAGGGATTTGTAATATCAAGTGATTCTAAAGTTGTATCATCAGGAATGGTTACATCTCTAACGGCGGTCCTGCGTCACACGCTATGTTCAACACAGATTATCACGTTTTTATATCTTCTGATGATTCCAATCACGTCTAAAAATTTTATTTACTTCTTTTGTTAAGTTTAAGGAGAGGGTCTTGTCACTTCTCAGTTGTATCTCAAGTCATACAAACCAATGCAGGAGGTTACCCTGTAGTAACTTACCATAACGATCTTACTCATACGGGAGTTAGAGGTACAGGTGCAGATATTTTTACAGGTGTCTGAAGAGAGTGTACTGAACAACATTATATCAGAATTTACTTTATTTTCAGACTAATAATTATAGCTATTAGGTGCAGTACGTAGATTCGTTAGTACCACCAAGTACGGGGCCGATGAATGTTGCAGTCTGGTACCTTCAACCCCATAAACCAACCAACCACCAATACAGGTGGCGAGAGCAAGCCATTAATGCTTATTTTTCGGAGAGTTGGAGGGGGGGACGGAGAGGAGCAGATCAGGTGTAGAATTGTGGACGTAGAGATGCAAAACTGATAGACGGAATCCACTTAGTGGTGCATTTACGAGCCTGCCAGCAGGAAGACTGTTAGAAGGACAGAGAACACAGATCACAGTTTCTGCACTTATACCCCAACATCTCGAATATGTTCAACTTAATTCTTTCTTAGATCGATTTGATGATGATTGTAATGGTCAAAACCAGTAATTAAATAATGAAATTTACGATCAAGTAGTGTTTTAGTTTCTGGAAATGTAAAATGGTGCAAAGTATTACAGTTTTCAGAAAAAAATATTTGTAAGATATTGACAAGGACAAGTAATATGCAGTGCGTACTAACTCAAGAGGGAACACTGAAGGGTAAACAAAAGAAAGACAAAACTGATGAGTAACACAAATGAGATTAGCGAGAAACTTAAGACCAGAATTATTGACCACGAATTAGGTAAAGTGAAAAATGCTTCTGCATTGGAAGCAAAATAATACATGGCAGATGAAAAGAAAAAAACAGAAAGCAGATTAACTCAGGGAAAGAGGGCATTCCTGGCCAGAAGAAGTCTAGTGATATTAAACATATACCTTAATTTGAGGAAGACATTTCTGAGAACGTTCATCTTAAGCACTGTATCGTGTAGAAATGAATCACGTGATATGTGTTGTCTTCCGTCCAAATACTGGTTTGATGCAGCTCTCCATGCTACTCCATCCTGCGCAAGATTTTTCGTCTCCAAATAACTACTACAACTTAAACCCTTCTGAATCTCTATTCATCTCTTGGTCTCCCTCTAAGTTTTATGCCCCCCCCTCTCGACCCCGCCCCCCCCCCCCCCCCACGCACACACACACTTCGTTCTAATACTGATCTGGTGATTCCTTGATGTCTCAGAATCTGTCCTGTCAACCGATCCCCAACGCTCTTCTGTACTTCCTCATTAGATACATGATTTACGCATCTGACATTCAGCAATCTTCTGTAGCATTACATTTCGAAAGATTTTATTCTCTTCTCGTCTAAACTGTTTATCGCCCATGTTTCACTTCCATATGTGGCTACATTCCATAGAAAAATTTTCAGAAATGTCTTCCTAACACTGAAATTTATATTCGATGCTAAGGAATACGGCTTTTTCAGAAACGCTTCTTTGCCATTGCCAGTCTACATTTTCGGTCGTGTCTACTTCGGAAGTCAATAATTTTGCTGTCCAAATGGAAAAACTCAACTACTACCTAAAGTGTCTCGTTTCCTAATCTAATTCGGTCAGCATCACATGATGTAGTCCTATTACATCCCATTATCCTAGTTTTGCTTCTGTTGCTGTTCATCTTATAACCTTCATTCAACACACTGTCCATTCCGTTTATCTGCTCTTCCAAATCCTTTGCAGTCTCTGATAGAATTTCAGTGTCATTGGCAAACCTCAAATTTTTATTTCTACGCGCTGAATTTTAATTCCTACTTTTGGTTTCTTTTACTGCTTGCTGCTGAGTAACATCGAGGTTAAGCTACAACCGTGTCTCACTCCATTCTCAACCACTGCTTCCATTTAAAGTCCCCCAATTCTTATAACTGCCGTCTGGTTTCTGTACTAGTCGTAAATAGCCTTTCGCTGCCAGTATTGTACCCTTGCTACCTTCATAATTTTAAATACAATATTCCAGTAAACATTGCCGGAAGCTTTCTCTAAGTCTACAAACGCTACAAAAGTAGGTTTGCCTTTCCTTAACCTATCTTATAAAATACTTCGTGTGCCCAGCATTTCTTAGCATTATCATACATTTCTCTGCAATCCAATCTGATCTCCCCCAAGGTCGGTTCTACCAGCTTTTCTACTCTTCTGTAAAAAAAATTTTGTTAGAATTTTGCAACTGACAGTTCATCATTATAAATAACAGAACTTGGCAAAGCCGGAAATGAAGAGAATCAAAGCATTTGAGATGTTGTGCTATAGAACGCTGTTAAAACGTAGGTGAAATAAGATACGAATCTATGGAAACGACTGACAACATGAAGGGATAGGATTACTGTACATTTGTTAAGACATCAGGAAATGACGTCCATGAGAGCAGAGGGAGCTGTAGGAGGTAAAAACTGCAGAAGAAGACATAAATTAGAATACATCCCACAAATAATTAAGGTCGAAGAGAGCAAGTCGAAATGAAGAGGTTGGCATAAGAGACGAATTCGTGACAGGCCACATCAAACGAATCAAAAGAGCGAGTTTAGTCGGTAAGTAGAAGATAGCTGCAGACACAGTTGGAAAGTCTGTTCTGTACTTGTTTTATTGTCTTATAATGTGTCAATCTAAGACCGAAAAGGATTTTACTGAAATTAACGCTGGACGCCGTAGGCTACGAGCTTAATAAGTACGAACAAGTTGCGAAGCTCCAACAATCTAAATATTTTCAGACTACCTTTCTAAGCAGCTGATTATCACTGCCTACGGTATCAAAGCATGTGTACACTTCTACAAACCTGCATGAAGAGGTTTCTGGAGAGCGTGAATATCTTGCCTATCTGCAGCTTAAGCGGGCGCGACGCCTGCAGCATGAAGATGCGCAGTGAACTGCAGAAACGCTGGTCAGCGTCCGCCCAGCCGCAGCTGAAGGCGGACTCCAGCAGCCGCTCGCTCTGAAACCAAACACGCTGTAGAGTAAGACGATACTTGTGTTGCAACGAAAAAACACATTTCAACAGTTCCAGGCCTAATAGACTAATTATTCAGCAGCCACACAAATGAAGAATTTGTCCAAAATCATTTGTGAAGTATAAGTGTGCCGAGAACACGTGATAATTGGTTATACAAAACGAAAAAGAAGAGTTAGAGGGACACTTTTAAAACCCCACTGCGACGCATCTGGAGTGCCCCGGGGAAGTGTGGTAGGTCGGCTGTTGTTTTCTATCTACATAAATGATCTTTTGGATAGGTTGGATAGCAATGCGCGGCTGTTTGCTGATGATGCTGTGGTGTACGGGAAGGTGTCGTCGTTGAGTGACTGTAAGAGGATACAAGATGACTTGGACAGGATTTGTGGTTGGTGTAAAGAATGGCAGCTAACTCAAAACATACACTCCTGGAAATGGAAAAAAGAACACATTGACACCGGTGTGTCAGACCCACCATACTTGCTCCGGACACTGCGAGAGGGCTGTACAAGCAATGATCACACGCACGGCACAGCGGACACACCAGGAACCGCGGTGTTGGCCGTCGAATGGCGCTAGCTGCGCAGCATTTGTGCACCGCCGCCGTCAGTGTCAGCCAGTTTGCCGTGGCATACGGAGCTCCATCGCAGTCTTTAACACTGGTAGCATGCCGCGACAGCGTGGACGTGAACCGTATGTGCAGTTGACGGACGTTGAGCGAGGCGTATAGTGGGCATGCGGGAGGCCGGGTGGACGTACCGCCGAATTGCTCAACACGTGGGGCGTGAGGTCTCCATAGTACATCGATGTTGTCGCCAGTGGTCGGCGGAAGGTGCACGTGCCCGTCGACCTGGGACCGGACTGCAGCGACGCACGGATGCACGCCAAGACCGTAGGATCCTACGCAGTGCCGTAGGGGACCGCACCGCCACTTCCCAGCAAATTAGGGACACTGTTCCTCCTGGGGTATCGGCGAGGACCATTCGCAACCGTCTCCATGAAGCTGGGCTACGGTCCCGCACACCGTTAGGCCGTCTTCCGCTCACGCCCCAACATCGTGCAGCCCGCCTCCAGTGGTGTCGCGACAGGCGTGAATGGAGGGACAAATGGAGACGTGTCGTCTTCAGCGATGAGAGTCGCTTCTGCCTTGGTGCCAATGATAGTCGTATGCGTGTTTGGCGCCGTGCAGGTGAGCGCCACAATCAGGACTGCATACGACCGAGGCACACAGGGCCAACACGCGGCATCATGGTGTGGGGAGCGATCTCCTACACTGGCCGTACGCCACTGGTGATCGTCGAGGGGACACTGAATAGTGCACGGTACATCCAAACCGTCATCGAACCCATCGTTCTACCATTCCTAGACCGGCAAGGGAACTTGCTGTTCCAACAGGACAATGCACGTCCGCACGTATCCCGTGCCACCCAACGTGCTCTAGAAGGTGTAAGTCAACTACCCTGGCCAGCAAGATCTCCGGATCTGTCCCCCATTGAGCATGTTTGGGACTGGATGAAGCTTCGTCTCACGCGGTCTGCACGTCCAGCACGAACGCTGGTCCAACTGAGGCGCCAGGTGGGAATGGCATGGCAAGCCGTTCCACAGGACTACATCCAGCATCTCTACGATCGTCTCCATGGGAGAATAGCAGCCTGCATTGCTGCGAAAGGTGGATATACACTGTACTAGTGCCGACATTGTGCATGCTCTGTTGCCTGTGTCTATGTGCCTGTGGTTCTGTCAGTGTGATCATGTGATGTATCTGACCCCAGGAATGTGTGAATAAAGTTTCCCCTTCCTGGGACAATGAATTCACGGTGTTCTTATTTCAATTTCCAGGAGTGTAGGTAAATTTAAATTAATGCAGATGAATAGGAAAAAGAATCCTGTAATGTTTGAATACTCCACTAGTAGTGTAGCGCTTGACACAGTCACGTTGATTAAATATTTGGGCGTAACATTGCAGAGCGATATGAAGTGGGACAAGCATGTAATGGCAGTTGTGGGGAAGGCGGATAGTCGTCTTCGGTTCATTAGTAGAATTTTGGGAAGATGTGGTTCATCCGTAAAGGAGACCGATTATAAAACACTAATACGACCTATTCTCGAGTACTGCTCGAGCGTTTGGGATCCCTTTCAGGTAGGATTGAGGGAGGACATAGAAGCAATTCAGAGGCGGGCTGCTACATTTGTTACTGGTAGTTTTGATCATCACGCGAGTGTTACGGAAATGCTTCAGGAACTATGGTGGGAGTCTCTGGAGGAAAGGAGGCGTTCTTTTCGTGAATTGTTTCTGAGGAAATTTAGAGAATAAGCATTTGAGGCTGACTGCAGTACAATTTTACTGCCGCCAACATACATTTCGCGGAAAGACCACAAAGATAAGATAAGAGATATTAGCACTCGTACAGAGGCATATAGGCAGTCATTTTTCCCTCGCTTTGTTTGGGAGTGGAACAGGGAGAGAAGATGCTAGTTGTGGTACGAGGTACCCTCCGCCACGCACCGTATGGTGGATTGAGGAGAATGTATGTAGATGTAGATGTAGATGTAAAATTAGGCTAAGAGATGTCCCCTAACTTCCACTGCAAGGATGCAAAAGCGTAGCGCCCTTTGCAGTCATACTCAGGAACGGCGGCGCTTCAAACAAATGAAGTGTTGACGCATACGAAGAAAGGACCAGACCTCAGTTCACATGAGGTATAAGGTGAGTTCATGATTTCATGTTGGCATCAAATATCAGCAAAACTCTGCCCAAGGCAGCCGAGGTAGTGACATATGAGGAGAAGTTCACTACTCACCCCTTAATATCTCATCCCTTCTCTAGATGCTTCTGCAATGGAAGTCACAACCGCGATACCATAGCTTGAAATCATCGTTTTCTTACGGATGGCCATGGAAAATTTTTCAGGTCATCGCCTCTCAGAATCGACACGAAAAGGCCTAAGGAGGTGGCATAAAAGGCATCAGTGAAACCATCCCTTCGCTTACTTTTCTGGTGTGGACTATGGTAAAATGGATGCCTAAAAAGCCGCAGAATTCGTGACATTCACGCTCATCTCAGCAGCATAATGTGCAGCATGAGCGAGTATCCATCCACGGCACATTTTCTAACATCCAAAATTAACTAGTTTACATGGTATTTTATTCTTAGATGCTAATTGTCTTAGGGACATATACATGGAGGAACATACTAGGTGTACTCAGTGAGGGCCGTTTGCTTAACGTTGTCAGAACAAAGTAACAAGATAACACTCGATTACAGTATGAAAAGCCTTTCGAGATCAGTATTCTGGGGATGGGAAGAGTATAGCAGAGCATGATAGAGGATATCCATGTTGACTAAGTAGATATAGATGGCAGACAAAATAAGTAATAGCCAAGTACATCAGCATGAAGACAGTAACAGGAAGGAAATTCTGACGACTTCATATTTACTCTGGAATAATCACTTTGTGACATACGCTGTATGAAGTGCGCTGGCGGATCTAAAGATCGTATCTTGGTTAAAATTAACACGGTTGTGACAAGCTAGATGTTGTTGATTAGCTCTTGTTAAGGAAAATGTACTGAGTTGCATAGAATGAGGTGGTGAAATAGCACAATTAATTAGTTTACAGGTAGTTAGACATAAGATACGGATTGACACACAGTGGCATCCCACTCTGGGATCACATTAACAGCATAATTTAAGATCAGAAGATACAACTAACTCATATTTATGTAGATAAATTAAACATTAAATTACGATACAGTTAAATATTCAAATTAGAAGCTAATCATAAGAAATAACACAGACCTACATACGTGATGAGAATATGAAGACAATGTTCTTTCTGAACAACACAAAACATTTTCGAATATTTTGAAAGTCTTCTGCTATTCAGATCTATCATACTATTCAAATACTGGTATATACGTCAGCACTTGCATGTTCAAAGGAACGTACAGTCAGTTTTCTGTCAGTTAGAGTAGCTTTATCTTTGGTTGAGAACCACAAAAGACGGCTTGGCAGTCAGATCAGATAGCAGGGTCTCGTAGCATGTGGCTTGTGGGACAAAGGACAGAGAACAAGTGCCAAGCCCAGTATTCAGATTGATGAAATCGTAGGACAATAATTATAAAACTGGGATCTGATAGACTGACTCTGGTGCTCTGACTGATGAATATTTGCCTTTGGGCCTGACGTAATCAAGCTCGAATCTTCCTGTCTCACTTGGCCTTTTCCAAGTATATCTCCACCTTTTACGAGTTTTGAACACTGTATTTTCTATTACTAGCTGAAATACAGGTAGTTTGTTGTAACTTGAGACAACTCAATATCTCGAGTACGACCCATCATACTAAGAAAGTGCTCTAGGTGAAAAGTCTATATTAGCAGAGCTGACATCTATCTTACAAGTGGCAACCTCCTAACCACCTTTCCTGCATGGGCGGGATTAACTTCGTATTTTCAAATGTGAAGAAGCCCCCCCCCCTCCCCCCCCCCACCCACACACACCATTTTATTGCATATTCGAATTCGACGCAAAAATTCGATGGTTTACTCAAATCATTGCTTCCTATTCGTGTTAGATTGTGCTGTAATCGACTCACGTGTCCCTGTTCTTGCAATTAAGAACCGACACATTTACGATGTAAATGTAAACCTTTCCCTTCTAACGGTTGATACTGATGTTCTAAATTTACTTTAGTGTTGCGAAGGCGATTGTACAGTACAAATAATATGGATAGAAATTAACATTTCCGGCAAACAGGCTACTTGTATGGTAACGTAGGTTTCTGTCCCTAGGGGATTGATTGAGGTAAGTCCTAAGCATTGAAATGCTTGATTTCGGTGGGCGCCCTCGAGCCCCGTCATCAGGGTGATTGATTTCAGTGTGTGTTTCCATACAACTGACGTAACTCTCGTGCTGGCCGGTACGCGGCTAACAGCGGAATACAAACCACAACCATTCCAATGATTTTAAAATAATATTTTTGTGGGAGTCCATAACCTCGACGTGTTTTGAGACTGAAAACAGGGTCCAAGTAGGCTGTATTGTTTTTATTATCCGTGCGATCGATCAGTTTCAAATTTATGTCACTTTCAAGCACGTATTAGATTGTAATACGTAGCTAGTACATGTGGACATATTCCTGTCCATATGTACCAACAATGTGTTACAATGTAAAATGAGCTGCAAACTTAAGTACGAGCTTGAAAATGGTCAAGTTTGGAACTGGCCGGTCGCACAGAGAATAAAGAGAATACGCCCCAGCTGAATCATTTTTCGTTCTAATTACAATAAGGTAAAACGTCCATGAAGTAGTAGTGAAGGGAGCACCTGCCATGGGCACTCACTGAATTCAAGCACCCCAGTGGTGATAGGCAAGGGAAACCACTGAAGTCAAGCACACTAATTGTGAGAGGTAAGGGGACTCGCCGAAATCAAACACGCCAATGACGAAAGGCAAGGAGACTCACCGGTACGAAGCATCCCATGGGAACGGAAAACTAATATATTTACGTCGTTGTCCTGGATCACGCGAAACGTAAATTCTAATCAGATATTGAATCGGCTAACCGTGTTGTACCGTAATATCAAATTCACAGCGCTAAAGTAAATTTCGAACATAAATACCAACCAGTAGAACGCAGTGACTTACATTTACATCATTAATGAATTCTAGAATCAAATGCAACGGATCCTAATTGCAAAAAGAGGCACACCTGATGTTTGTCGATTACAGCGCTACCACAAGTGTGAAACAATAGTTTGAGTAAACTGTACATAGTGTTTGGCTTAGAGTTGGAATGTGTAATGAAACTAGAGGGGGTTCAGAATTTTAAAATTCAATTTTGACTCCGCCCAAGAAGGATGAATGTAGCGCAGACAGGTGTCAGCATTACTGATATTAACATTTCATTTAAGACTCTTTTTCGTACGATTCGTCGTTTTCTAGATATTTAGGTGACCCAAATTAAGACAAACACATTGTGCCCTGATGAGGCACAACATTATGACCACCGACCTACTGTCGATATAAACCCGTCCAGGCGATAGCGACGTCATCTGGCTAGGGATAACTTTTAGTCAAACGCATCTAGTACCAGTGAGTGTGCTGTCCGTGTGTCAAATGGGAAAGGCGCGCGATCTGAGTTTGACCGAGGACACAGTGTGATGACCGGAGGCTCGGCATGAGCATTTAGGGTTTTCGAGGAGTGTTTTGGGGTGTGTCTTCAACACGTGGTGAAAGCAATGTGAAACCATATCGAGACGTTGGGCGGCCACTCCTCATTACATATCTCGGGCATCGTAGGTTGGGCAGACTGGTAAAACAGAACAGGCGGCGAACTGTGTCGGAACTAACGTAAGATGTTAATGCTGGGCAGAGTGGACCGAACACACCTAACCCATTGTAACACCCCAAAACCCAATTAGGAAGGACCATCATGATGTAAAGTAGGGAAAAGCTATCCGTACAGGTACGACCACTTTGCTGATGATATAACACCAGAAAGTCTTGATAAACACCAACATTAAGCATTACAGAGTGTGTTTTGGTAGAAAGGAAGAAGAAAGAAATTTCATCTTTAGTTATTTGCCGAACATCTAAGTAATAATTGCAAATTACTACCATGAAAATTAAGTCCGAGGAAATTTCGGTCAGAGATAACTTTTATGTGGAAGAGAGTTGTAAACGTAACTAAGAAATTCAATGCGTCTACAATATGGCTCTGAGCACTTAGGACTTAACATCTGAGGTCATCAGTCCCCTAGAACTTAGATCTACTTAAACCTAACTAACCTAAAGATATCACCCACATCCATGCCCGAGGCAGGATTCGAACCTGTGACCGTAGCGGTCGCGCGGTTCCAGACTGAAGCGCCTAGAACCGCTCGGCCACACCGGCCGGCGCGTCTGCAATACTCATTCACGGAAAAAGTAACTCGCTTGCTAGCTATCGTGCTATCAAGTCATACGAGAGCAGCTCTTGCCATAGTTGAGCGAACGGAGCGCGACGAGATTGTTTTACTTTCAAGAATCGTTGCTGCGTGACGTAGACGCACGGATTTTGTGAACTGATATTCAGACTAGAGACTTGAACCGGGATAGTATGCTGACTTTGTATACCGAGTTGTAGGACTTTATTAACGGAATTAGGCAATATTGGACTCAACATTCATATAAGTGAACTTATAGAAAGGAATGGACCAGGTTTCAAAAGACTATAATACACGTTTAGTCTCGAGTACGAGACAATGACACGAATACATGAAGAAGATACAATTACGCCGAGGATTAAAGTTGTCGTAATTGTCACGATACTTGAAACTAACAGAACTGCCAGTGCTAATTAACCGTGTGTGCGTGTGGCGTGATGTTTATAAAGTATTTAGCGAAAAGGAACAATAAAATTGTTCATCAAAAGTGGAAATTAACGTGTCGCCTCAATCATTCTATGAATATTTGGTAATTGCTCATCAAAAGTTAATGAACAGCGACTATTTAACTTGGAAGTAAATTCGTGGACTGTTAGTTGTGACAAGGAAGATTTGGACATACATAGTATTACGACGCAAGATAATTAAGACATCGTTAAAGAGTATCTGTGGATCTCGCGTCATATAGAGCGAACAATTTTACTTAGCAACGAACAAACAACGACTAATACGATCTGCAATTGAACTTTTTCTCGCTTTTGGTGATGTGGATGATGCGCATGGGGGAAGATTCATCAATTACTGCACTAAAGTGTTAACTGGACACACAATAATTCAACTTAAAACCATAAGAGACAATCAGAGTGCACAGTTTGCATTAATAAGGACTCGCAATCAAACTTTAATCATTATGCGAGGAATGATTTCTTAGGAGCGTTTTCAGATCTTGTCTCTCATTAACCGACGGAGACATCCATCATCGCACATCGCGTCTAGACTCCAAAGACCGAGCTGTAGCAGTAACAGCTCCACGGCGTCGACAACACCAGCACGCGGCGGAGAGGGGACGTCACACCATCCACATGCCAATGTTAACACCACGACCACGGCAACTACGACTGAAATAGACACATGACCATCGGCGCTGGACGTTGGCGCAGTAGCACAGCGTTCCATGGTGTGATTAATCGCGATACCTTCTTCATGCCGATGGGAGGGAGCGAGCCCGTCGTGTTCCAGCGGAACAGCACCTTCACACCTGTACTGCGGGACGGAGACAAGTTGGCGGCGGCTCAAAAAAATGGTTCAAATGGCTCTGAGCAGTATGGGACTTAACATCTACGGTCATCAGTCTCCTAGAACTTAGAACTACTTAAACCTAACTAACCTAAGGACATCACACACATCCATGCCCGAGGCAGGATTCGAACCTGCGACCGTAGCGGTCGCGCGGTTCCAGACTGCGCGCCTAGGTGGCGGCTCCATTATGCTGTACGGAACATGCAATTGGGCATCCATAGGTTCAGTGGAGCTTTTTCAAGGCACCATGACGGCCAGGGAGTATTATACACTGGTTGCAGACATTTAAGCGAGTCATGACGATTACATTTCCAGACAGCAGTGGAATTTTTCAACAAGATAATGCGTCACATCACAGGGCCAGGAGTGTGAGGAGTGGTTAGAGAGACAAAGTGGCGAGTTCAAACTGATGTGCTTGCCCCCCTATTCGCCAGATGTGTACCTGATCGACACAACTGGGATGTCATTGAACGTGGCGTCAGACCTCATCACCCTCTCCCCGGAATTTACGGCAATTAGATGACTTGTGTGTGTGGATGTGGCTCCATCTCTCTCCAGCGACCTGCCAAGGCCTCATTGGTTCCATGTTAGGAGCGTCGCCGCTCTTGTCCATGACAAAGGTGGAAACCCCGACTGTTAGGTAGGTGGTCATAATGTCCTGGCTGATCAGTGTATATTGCAGACGTCAATTAGTCTCTCTTCACTCTCATTCCTATTGCTGAACCCATATTCTCCCGTAGCTCCCTCTTTCTTTCCCCCGTAATTATTACATTTTCATCTCTCTTTACATGTTGTACTTCCGTTGAATGTCCTCACGTTCTTCGTGTATCTCTTCACCTTCTGCTTGTGACGTCAGCGTGCATATCTGAACAAATGAGTTGGCGTTGGTTTGCTGTCGATTATGTTGAGGAGAATCGTGTAGCTGAACTGTTCACACTAACTCAGTATCTTCCCTACTTTCCTGCTTATTGCGAATGTTACTCCCGTTGTACCATTTTCTGCTGCTGTTGAAATGATCAAATGCTCGTCTGCCCATATATGTACAGCCTAATTTTGATTGCCTGTTGACTACTGGCGTCACTGATACGGTCAAGAAGGATGTATACCAAGATAAAGGACACCAATAGTCAGACTCTTGAAGAAGGGCAGGGAAACACAGAACATCGCTTGTTACTTAGCAATCTTTACAACCAGTCTACTGAAAATCAAAACTCTTTTCTAATGTGTTACAGGGTCCAAGCATAAATTAGTCTTTTTCTTTTGAACAATACAAGCTTTGAAAGAGGCCTAAGCATGAATGGCTATTTTCTTTAGAACATCGTAAATCTTAACGAACACCAAGCATTAATGATTCTTTTCTTTAGAACGAAGAAATCTTAAGGAATACAATTTTACTCGAGCCTCACTTTAATCTTCAACCACGCTTCAAGATTCTCTTGTCGCGAGAAGGAAGTAGATCAAACATGAAAACATTACAACTGATCAGGTCGATGCCAGCTCGTGGCGCAAGGGCGCTGGCGACACAAAAGACACAGAGGTAAATCTCGGTTGTCTGTTCCCGGCCTCAACGGGACAAGAAAAGTAGTGTTATTCCTAAAACACACATAGCAAAGCTGTCTTAGACTATGAAACACACAACAATAAACCTTTGGCTCGCCCTGGTGAAATCTTACTTGAGGGAAATACAAATGCAGGCACAGCAAAAATCAAAAAATATTAAACCGACACAGAAAATATTTAAACCATTTTAACACATGTAATAGGAGCCTTCAAAAATAGCCTCCGCAAGCCACCAACCACGTTAACAGCCGCTATACAAACACTACTAGGCTAACCTGACAGTGTAGAAGAATTTAAGGCAGTTCAGTTATCTTTAGAATACAGCTACTGGAACAATTCAACCAGAAACGTAGCACATGTTACAATCTACATTAAACAGAATCTATTACCGGCCGTTCTGCAAGATTGCTGAGGCACCATAAAACACAAGTTATGCTAGTATGTACAAATAGCGTGGCTGCGATAAGGCAGAGCGGACCTTTGTTCATAACCCAAAAGAGTTGCAAGATAAGATCCCACTTAAGGCACAGCCCACACCACTAGGCCTTAAACTCACAACATTAGTCACTGCCACTATATCTTAAATTTCAGTTAGGTGCCCACAGTTTTCTTGAGAAGAACAAACTCTAATAGGCAAACCATTTGCTCTAAGGGAGAGCTGAGCACGCGTTGGTGGTTCTTTTAGCAAAGAAACAATCGATAACCGTGGGGCCGTATGACTACCAACTTCAGACCACGAGGCGAGGCAGCTACCAAGCTGTTCCAGCACAACAACCTGCCATCGACAAAGACGTGTTTTTCGAGAATTGTCACAAACGATGCTCACTTTGGAGTAAGGGGCGGCAATCTCGGAGCTCCGTTCACGAGCGGGGAATCCAAGGAAGATGCAGGCCTGACGCGGCCCGGTACTGCACTACCACCGACAGGCATGCGGCGACAACAGCCGCACCGCTCCGTCTCGCAAGGCCGACTCTCAACTCCCCATTAGAAAAATCCCTGCGCAGGAAATACCTGCCACGCCTTCCGAAGAAACAAGTACATTGGCCCTAGCACGCCTGCTCATACCGACCGCTCAGCGTCGACATGCCCCCCCCCCCCAACCACCCCTCCCCTGCCCAATGCCGGAACCTGTCTCTCTTGCCAACAGTCCGCCAACAAAAGATCCTCTCACGAGCAGACTGTTTACAACCTACCGTGCGGGAGGTATCGATCACGCCGCACGGCTCACTCGCATGCTGGTATGATGTTGGGCCTTGCAAAGTCAACATGCCTGCCGCCGGCCGAGCGGTTCTAGGAGCGTCAGTCTGGAACCGCGTGACCGCTACGGTCGCAGGTTCGAATCCTGCCTCGGGCATGGATGTGTGTGATGTCCTTAGGTTAGTTCTAAGTCTAAGGGACTGATGACCTCAGATGTTAAGTCCCGTAGTGCTCAGGGCCACTTTAACCATTTGAACATGCCTGCGCATCAACATAAAACCATTTATGAATTGTACTTTCCGTAGTCTCTACTACCTGGAAGTTCTCGTGACCTTCAACAGTTAGATGTTTTGCCGAGACTAAAAACACTTTCTGTTACGCTTTGGAAAATTTGAATGAAATAGAGTGGAACGAATTATACCACAGGTAGGTTGGATGTAGACTCCACTATTCTACAAAGCATGTACATTTGTAGACACGTTTGGCAGTCGAGGCGTCGGCTGCCATTGTGAGATCCTCACAATACTTCAGGCGACGAACAGTGTGACGTCTCGACCGAGATCCATTTCTACAAGTAGTCCTTCGGAAAAGCGTCAAGCAACACATTTAAATAACGAGAACTTCCATGCGAGTTCATTGCCGCAGTTGCGGGACACACTCCTTCATTGCTGACGGTCAAAGCAGTACGTAGAGGACGCATTTCCTTCGAGAAATCCCTTTAATCTCGTGGAAACATCCGACGCCATCGAAAATATGGGCGGCGAATATCTACAAAGAGCTATGCGTTCAATTTTACTATCCAGAAAGCAATTTCATGATATTCTCCACAAGTTATTGTTACGTCGCCCAACTGTAGACCTAAAATTAATTTGTGAGTGTGCAGTGATTGACATGGGATACATTTTCCGAAAAACATAATCTAAATGAGCTTTCGCAAAAATATCACCACATTCATTCCACTATAGTTTCTTGAACCCCTCAGGACATCTAATATCTCCTCTCGAGACGTACCCTCATGTCGCTGACAAACGGATAAAGTTCATTTAAGTTTCCGTAACTGGGATTCACATTCATATGTAATTTTTTGAAAGACATCATGTTTACTCCAGTGACTGTTAAAATTTTTATTCCCCCTTTAGCAATTTCGGTCTTAGGTCATTACCAAGTGGAGATATTTTGGCTTTAATTCATGTCCACTTTATACAAGCTGATACATTTATATGTCGTTGTCATTTGCTGTAATATACGTACATATAAATGTGTCAGGTTGTGTAAAGTAGACATGGCTTAAAGCCAAAACATCTGCACTTGAAATTGCAATAGAAATAAAAAATGTAGCAGTCACTGGCGTAAACATGATGTCTTTCAAGGATAAAGGTCAGTCTGTTATTCATACAGTCCACTGAAGCAACAGCAGAAATTTTTTAATTACTATTTCTGTCGTAATTTCTAGTCTGTGCTATAAAAAATTAAAGTGCTTATTTCGCAAGTTTGTCAATAATTACTCATATCTCGACCTAGGTTTTGGGTTATTAGTCCACCGTATGGCAGCTCTGCTGCTGAGCATAATGGCACAAACATAAACAGGAGACAATTCACAATGGCCTAATAAGTCTATTGTTGATACTAAATATGGAGAAAATACGTTAGTAATGATAGAGCACCAAATAGTTAGTGAAACAAGCTACACTAATTGTTTTTCATGTAATAATGTTTCACCAAGTGCCTACAGTGGAGTCAACAGAAAAACTGATTTTTTCCTGTGTACCTTATTTCACGTTATAATGTTTCGCTAAGTACCTACAGGGAAATTAACAGAAAAACTAATTTCAATAGCTTGTTTGTGAACAGGGAAGGAAACTCATATCGTTAAAACATTAAGCTAATGGACAGTCCACCCATCTAACGAAACTGTCACATAATCTCCCAATCACCGGCATCAGTCGACTCCACCACGTACCTGGTCTATGATTTCCTGGCCGTACCAGCAGAAGTGGGCGGTCTGGTTGATGTACGCTGGGAAAGTCAGCACTTTCTTCAGAACAAGTGTCCTCTTCGCGCCAGGACGGAAAGCCTAGCGAATAGAAATAGAAACCAGCATGACATCTGAACTTTTGAAATGACTGTATAAAGACAACGTATGCCATATATCTTAAACATCAGATTGTTCACGTAAAAATACTGTGGCCAGAATATACGAAAGAGAGTTTTAGGTAACTACATCCAGGATATTAAAAATTTAACCTTTACGAAAGTCTCGAACAATAATGTGGAGCACAGGTTCACAATTTTCAATTATAACGATGGCTATTTCTTAAATGAATTGTATGTGTAATCTGAAATACAATGAGGCTTCTTTTTTGCGGGATCTAGTGCAATCTGTTTTTCTTGCTATTCTCTCCTTCTGCCATTGTGAGTTATTTTGCTTCCTCGATAGATAAACTCATTTATTAGTGCAAGTATAATAACGCGGCCGGGCGGGGCAACCGTGCGGTCTTGGGCGCCTTGCCACGGCTCGCGCGGCTGTCCCCGTCGGAGGTTCGAGTCCTCCCTCGGGCATGGGGTGTGTGTGTTGTTAGCGTAAGTTAGTTTAAGTTAGATTAAGTAGTGCGTAAGCCTAGGGACCGATGACCTTAGTCCCAAAGGAACTTACCACAAATTACCAAATTATAACATGTTATAACGTCATCCACCTTGAAATGAGCAACCAATAACTCATTCCTCCCGGCAGGCAATTCCGATTGAACTCATGAAGTGTGATATTAGCGTCATCATCTTTTCTTCGTTTGAACATTCCGACTAATATGATGTGACCGTCCAGAAATTCCTCTTCTGCGTCAGTCTATTCAACTGAGAGAACCACTTACATTATATCTGAACAAAAGTATTCGTAATCCACTATATAAAGCGGACATGAGCACCAGATATTACGAGAGGTGGATCGTCCAGTGTAAAATGTGGCGGGGAGTATTTTGCTCTCACTAGAGAGCCAGTAATAGCGGAATGTGTCGGCCAGGCGAACTCAGTGTCTTCGACCGTGCACTTGTCATTCGATATCACCTGAGTATCAGATCCATCAGGAACATTTCAACCCTTTTAAAGCTGCCAAGGTCCACTTTTGGCGATGTGATTTTGAAGTGGAAACTCCAAGGAACAACCAGAACCTGGCAGTCCTCACGTAATGACGGATAGTCGAGCACTGCGGAGGGTGGTTGTAAACCATCGCCTAAAACCAGTTGGAAGGACGGCTCACGAGTTCCTAAATGCTACCAGCAGCCCTGCTTGCACAACGACTGTGCGTAGGGAGTTACGAAGAAGAGGGTACGACTGTCAAGCGAATGCCTGGGGAACTTTACCTGTCATCATGTGTAGAGCCAACAGTGAAGTATGGAGGAGGTGGTTTTACACATTTAATTCCTCTTGTTCTTTGAATGTGCTCCCCTTATTTCGTTTAAGAAAATACGTTGTACAACTCTGTGTAGTACATAGAGTAGACAAACAGTTCGAAGATGAAGGTTGTTTGTATCTGGATGCCAATGTAACCTGCCATAAGGCAGCGTCTGTGAGGTTATTTTCAAAGCAGCAATTTGATAGAGAAACGACACACTACCTCACTCACTAGTGGGTCCTAATTCTACATATACATTACAATTACTACAGCTACATTGTTTGAATATAGGATGTGTATTGTGTTATGTTATTACTTCACTACGGGCATCTCTTGCTTAAGCTATCATTATTTATTCTACATGTTACTTTTTCTAATAAGCTATCTACATGGTTAATACTCTAGTATCTGCTTTCTGATTTATACTACATTGAACAAATGCTTAGGGACTAGTGTACACTATCTGCAGCGTTCCAGGTGTGCCATTGTAAGATATGAACCTACCTTGTCGGCCGTGCCCACCGAGTTATTCCCAGTGGGCATGCCCCTGTCACCGGGCTGGCCCAAGATTTTGAAATTCGAAGCAGTTTTGTGCTAATAATTTATCCTGTTTTAATCTACATCTAACCTAGAATTCATATTACTACTGTCACCACTAGCGCGTTGTCTTGGTCGGTCACTTATGTACCGTCCCCTTGAGACGTTGACGGATCCCATCCGTAAGGCAGCTAGCCAAGTCCACGCGCAGGCGGTGCAGGACAGGTGCATGGTATCTTGATCAATGTGTTACACTAATTATAACTGTTCCTTAGAAACTCTCTTGAGACTTGATTTGATATTTCGTTTGCGAGCTCATTGAGAGTTTCGAAAGTGTCCTGTTGATGGAGCATATGGTGCTTGTCGCGATTACGTAACTGTTGCCCAAGTTGTCATGCTACGTCGTTAAAAAAGGGACACTCGTACACTACATGGTCTGGAGTGCCCTGTATGGCGCCACAGTCATACGATGGTGTAGCCAGCTTCCCGAACCGGCATAGATATGTCGGATAACGTCCATGTCCGATGAGAAATTGCACTAGTTCTCTGGTTGGTTCCTGAGCTACAGGCGCTCCCTCCTATCCGGCAGCAACTCGTAACTTCTTCACCCAGTTTTAACCCCATTCCATTGCTCCTGCCGTAGTTCCTCACCCCATCTTCCGATTGCAGCTTCGTCTCCTACTTGAATTTTCTCTCTTTTATCTCTCTTTCCCCACTACCATGCTGCTTGGTTTGTGGACAGTCGTCCGCACCACCCTTACAGCCAGCCCTGCGTTGACAATATCTCTCGTTCTGTCGCCCTGCATGGCAAGCCATCGCGGGCTATTTCTTCAGCATGATAACGCCCTCCCACACGCGACGAGAATTTGTGCTGCCAGTCTTCGAGCTTGCCCAACCCTACCTTGCCCGTCAACGTCGCCGGATTTCTCCTCAGGTGAATAATTTTGGAGCATTATCGGCAAGGCCCTCTAACCATTTCGGGGTTTTGACGATCTAAAGCGACAGTTGGACAGAACTTGGCCCGATATACCCGAGGACGACTTATAACAACTGTGTTAATCAATGCCAAACCGATTAACTGCTTGCATTATGGGCAGAGGTGGACGAATGCGTTACTCACTTCCTTAATTTGTGAAGTACTTTCCCTTGAATATATTACCCAATTTTTCTGAAATTATTTGTTTGTACATATCCATCACTTCTATCGATTTTTGGCGCATTCGGATTATTCCTTCGCTGTACGTCGTTTTTTGTATGTTGGTTCAAAAATGGCTCTGAGCACTATGGGACTCAACTGCTGAGGTCATTAGTCCCCTAGAACTTAGAACTAGTTAAACCTAACTAACCTAAGGACATCACACACATCCATGCCCGAGGCAGGATTCGAACCTGCGACCGTAGCGGTCTCGCGGTTCCAGACTGCAGCGCCAGAACCGCGCGGCCACTTCGGCCGGCTTTTTTGTATGTTGTAGTGTACTTCAGTATTCCCTCAAATTATTAATTAAGTTTGTCTTAATTACGATGATTTCTTTCCAAGCCGTTGTTATTTTCCAAATCTGTACCTCACGCTGGTGTATTTGGTACCCCACTGTCCATTTCCCACTCTTTGAAACTTCGGACAATAATTCAAGGTGCAGTTTTCTCTCAAATCACAAAAAACTTTTTCTGAAATACACGGATTACTTTCAATAAAATTAATCTTCTTTTTTTCTTTTTTTTTAAACTACATCTTATTGTGGTCAATTTGTTACCACATTTGTCCATTTTATTTCGTTACACTCAAACATTCGGCCACAAATGTGTTATTTAAATGTTGTTTAGCGACCAGAGCAACATTAATCATCATGACTGACTTCCGTGTAATTTTGTTCGCTACGAAGATATGAATAGCAGCACGTCTTTTTTAAATAGATCTTTTCGAGGAAGAAACACTATGTACCATCAACGATGACATAACATTAATGGGAACTTAACACTAAACAGACTTTGATTCTCCTGTCGTAGCTCATAGTGGAGTACTCGGGAATGTAGCTCGATGACTTGCTGGAGCTGACGGTAAGCAAATCTAAACGGAGGGAAAAAGCATGCTAATCATTCAGTCAACCATTCTCAGTTGACGGTTTGTGTGAAGAAAATGTACACAACTCACAAAAGCCAATTGGAGACGGCTGACGTAACGAGTGCGACCAAATACCACGCACTCCAAAAATTTTTAGCACAATACGACCAAACATGGAAAGCATATGCAGGGCACGCACCGAAGTAGGAGCTCATCCAGCAGTTTCCGTAAATGTACGTCGTTAAACATATCAAATGTAACAGTATTTAATTATACATACAAATGTTACATGAAGTCATACAAGATGCAGGCGACCATTATGACAATAATCAGTACCTGTGTATTCAGGCTGTCTGGATACCAATGGTAAAAGTTAAACGTCAGCCAAGGAATGACATTATTGCTCATATGCAACAAACATTCGCAGAGTAGTCTGCGAGTGTTTGTTTCTCATACGTCAGGAAACATTATTTACCTACCTGCAGCAATCGCTCCTGGATATCAGCAGCAGCAGCACTCCGTCTTCAGGCCACAAGCGGCCCATTGGGACCATCCCACCGCCGTCTCATCTTCAGCTGAGGATGTGGATAGGAGAGGCATGAGGTCAGCACACCGCACTCCCGGTCGTTATGGTGGTTTTCTTTGACCGGAGCCGCTACTATTCGGTCGAGTATCTCCTCAATTGGCATCACGAGTCTGAGTGCACCCGGAAAAAATAAAGCAGTGAATGGCGGCCCGGATGGTCACCCATCCATGTGCCGGCCACGCCCGACAGCGCTTAACTTCGGTGATTTGACGGCAACCGGTGTACCCACTGCGGCAAGGCCGTTGCCCCTGGATGTCAGGTGATGAGTAAATTCCGAAACGCGCCATAAGAGGAATAATGTCATTCCTTGCTTGATGGTAGATTTGACCAGTCAGCCTAAATGCATAACTACTGATTATTATAATTTACCATTTAACTTCCTAAGGAGAATCATTTGGACCCCTTTTGGAATTTTGCAATAATCTGATGTCAGGATCACATCCCAATATTCATGGTGTCAGGCCATAAATATGGGGATTTATATGTCTAGAAACAAATACTTCTCGAGATATGTATCTCATAGTGTACGTTGTCCACTGGGTGGACTCTACCGACCTGAGCTTTTCTGTAAAATTTTAATGAGTATCTATCCAAGTGCACATATTTGTGTCCGGTTGTCACTGTGTTAGAATTCTAGGAAATTTGGAGGACGTTCTATACGGACCTTGCGAACTGACACAAAATACACTTCTGATCGCACATTTATGGGCTGATAAATGCACAGCGTTGCTACATCACAGCAAAGTGAACAAATTTTGAGGTTTCAGTTTCACTAGGCACGGCATTGTAGCAACAGTGAGGATAACACTACTCTATTCCTGAATTACATCCCGAATGAATGCTTCCTAGGTTATTTCATAACCCATAAAACTGGACCGGTTTGTGACGCTTTAACACCTTCTGGAATATCAGCTTATAAAATTACGTGTGGAAGCACTTAATTTTATAACCATTTTTTTTAAATTTTGGTTACAATAAGTGAGCCATGTTGGGCCTATGTAAGCATTGGTTTAAATCTTGGTTCCTATTCTGTGTTTGGTTTCCCGCGGTTATTGCGATTACGCTGCTGTTCGCTCCTTCCGTGAGAGGCAGCAGGGGTGTGCATCGCTATTCGCTCCTTCTACTATCTTTGGTCTGGTGCTGATAGTTTCCGGCTGTGCTGTGTGCGAGCAGTCGGTCGGTTGGCGGTGGAGCAGCGAGGAAATCTCCGCGGCGCATAGTTTGGCCGGGCCCACTGGTGGTCTCTACACAGTGTCGGAGTGTGTGTAGCTGTTCCCATTGCTACGAGGTCCGTGGCACACCCACCCTGCACATGAAAGTTGAGTTTGGATTTAATTTACCAGCAGGTCAAGACTATTCATTCACACTGTGCCATGTGGTTCTTGCTGTTGGCTTTTAGGACGTTCCAGCGAGCAACAACGTGTGCGATCGAGTAAGCGAAGGTTTAGCCACCGTCCAGTGGAGTCTAACTGTATTTGGTTATTTGCAATTGAAGTGCAACAGCGGAATTTTCTGCCTTGTGGCCGTTAACGTTCCGGTTACCTGCCCTGGCCATTGGCGTAAATTTAGGCAGTGTCCTTTCCTCACCGTATTGTCGCTGTCCATCACAGTGGATAGTTCGACAGCTTAATGTATGCTTGGTTGTAGGCATCCACACCTTGTACGTTTGCATTGAACTCCCAGTTGTTGCTGGTCGAGTGAAGCGCAAGTTACCTTGTCGGTAGGTCCGTTGACTGTATGTTGGTTGGGGTGTCTTTGGATCGAGAATGGTTTGGTCGACTGCCTGTCTTACCTAAGTGAACGTTAGTATTTCAAGTGCTGGCCGACCCCCGAAACTTCTGAGCGCCGTCAGCTGAACTGCATTTTCTTATTTTTCGTTGTGTGTACTTGTATGGCTCATAGCCAACAGTTTTGAATTACGGATGAATTGTTTTTAGTGATGTTTTAAGTCATGGGCATTCAGCCGCTTTAAAATTAAAGTTCCTTGCTTTTCAAGTGTTACATTGTTTGGGCCTTCAGCCTGATTAAAATATTGTTTAAAGATAAAGCGTTGGGCCTTCTGCCCACAAATTTTTTTTTTTTAGTTGTGTTTTAAGTCACGGGCCATCAGCTACTTTAAAATTAAAATTCCTTGCGTGTCAAGTGTTAGGCTGTTTGGGCCTTAAGCCTGATTAATATATTGTTTAAAGATTAAGCCTTGGGCCGTCTGCGTAGTAAAAATTATTTTATTTGTGTTTTAAGTCATGGGCCTTCAGCCGTTGTAAATTAAAGTTCCTTGCTTGTTAAGTGTTAGACTGTTCGGAGCCTTCAGCCCAATTTAAGATAAGGCTTTGTTGTTTAAATTTATTTTATCTTGAGTTTTAAGTCACGGGGCCTTCAGCCGTTTCTAAATTAAGGATCTTTGTTTTTCGAGCATCATATTGTTTGGGGCCTTCAGGCTAATTGAAGATAAGGCCTTCTGCCTTGTGTTTTTTATTTAATTTTACCTTGAGTCTTAAATCATCGCTCTTCAGCCGTCTTTAAATTAGGGTTGTTGCTTTTAAAGTGTTAGATTTTTAGGCCTTCAGCCAAATTATAGAACTTACTTAAAGTGAGGCCTTCAGCCTTCTAAATATTCTTTTTGGCGTCTGAATTTTGAATTAATGGCTTTTAGCTGTATCCTTTTTAAATTAAAGTGGTTGTGCCCTTAAGGCAAAAGATAGTGTGTCGTATTCAGCCGATAACTAAGATCAAGAATTTGTACTGTAGGTTGGTCAAATAAATAAAGTTTTATGTGTTCGAGTGTAACTGACAGCCGCTCATTTTGGCCCCTTTCCACAATTCCAACTACCTTTCCTGTCCTGCGGGTTTAGCAAGGCGTCTCAATATATTAATTGTCATCAAGATATCCACTGAACCCCAGGTTAACATTGTCACATGAAGTCTAAGACAGGGTAAGTGAAATTAAATTCATTTTTCAAAAAGTAACGCTGACTTAATGTTTATTCACGACATACAGTTATAATTTCGTTATACATTTGCTCCGTTTTATGAACTTGATTTTATCGATACACAGAAAAATTGTAAGCACGAAGTTTGCCAGTCTGCTGAGAGTTACTTTTCTAGTTGTTGCCGGCCGCGTTGGTCTAGCGGTTCTAGGCGCTCAGTCAGGAACCGCGCGGCCGCTACGGTCGCAGGTTCGAATCTTGCCTCGGGCATGGATGTGTGTGATGTCCTTAGGTTAGTTAGGTTTAAGTAGTTCTAAGTTCTAGGGGACTTATGACCACAGATGTTGAGTCCCATAGTGCTCAGAGCCATTTCTAGTTGTTGTAGTTTTCTTGAAACCGAAATATTCAGAGGCCTATCCTCGTTGAAACAAAGTAAGGAGAAGAAAAAGTAAATTATACTGCATTAAGCAAGGTAGTTAAACAAAACTATCACACCCTTATTCATGCATGTTTTCAGAGGGGCTGCGTGGGGAAAAACGGGTCACAACATTTTTATCACAATATCCTCTAAGCAAGGAAATAAATTCGTACTGTTGGACACGTAACTAAATTCATCTACACTAATATTCAACACAATGTCCTCAGAGCAAAGTAATTAATTCATACTATTAGATACTTACAAGTTGTGTAGTAAGACAAAAACTGGACAAGTGACAGAGCAACTCGCGCTCTGAAGGTTCCGGACAAACATAACTATGTGTATAGTTAGCCCATCTGTAAATTTTGATGAGACATCACTTAACACTTCCGGGCTGAGATGTCGTGGTCAATACATAAGACTCTTCCCTGACGTTTCGCCTTCGACTGGGGAATGCATCCTCCGAAGACAATCGGCGAACTGCAACGAGAGCACGAGTGAGCGCCGTATATATCAGCCATCGAGAGGGCGCCGCTGTCAATCACGTGACGTCGGCTGTGCTTTGATCTCTGATATTCCCAACTTTCTCAATTGAAATTAATCGATTGGCACGCTGTTGCTGCAATGTTGACATCCATATCTTATCCACCTTAATGGCTTCATCTTTTCTATTAAAATTATTGCAGTGTTTGGCCATCCCAAAGGCCTCTCTGTACATTCGCGCATAATAATGCGACGTCTTTGCTATGACGGTCGTCTCACTAAACTTAATTTCGTGATCACCTTCTTGAAACACATGTTCCGCTACAGCCGATTTATCAATATGTCAGAGGCGGCAGTTCCTTTTATGTTCGCCCAGACGGGTGTTGACGCTCGTTTTTGTTGTACCTATATAGACCTTTCCACAACTACACGGAATTTTATGGACACCTGGTGTAGCTAGAGGATGTCGCTTATCATTTGTGGATCTTAAACTTTCTTTTATTTTCGTGGTGGGTTTGAAAACTTTTTCCACATCGTACTTGCTTAAAATTTTTCCAATGTGGTCAGTGACCTTACTGATGAATGGAAAGAACACTTTCCCCTTGGGTTGGTGTCGATCCTCGTCCGTCCTGGTTGTCAGTCTAGGGCGTAGTGCACGATCTATCTCTCTGTTGGAATACCCATTCTTCTTGAAGGTCACTCTAAGGTTTTCAATCTCATCATCTAAGTGAGCTGGTTCAGATATTTTGTGCGCCCTGTCTATTAATATTTTAATCACCCCTGTTTTATGTCTTGGGTGGTGGTTAGAATCTTCCCGCAGATAACGATCAGTGTGTGTGTATTTTCTGAAAACCTTATGACCCAATGATCCGTCCTCTCGTTTGTTCAGTCACATCTGAGAAGTTCAGGTGACCATCGATTTCCTTATCCATAGTGAACTGAATTCTTGGATTAATACTGTTCAGATGTAACAGGAATGCATCCAGTTCCTCTTCCCCATGGGTCCATACAACGAATGTATCATCTACATAACGATACCATCTGGCTGGTCTTTTTCTAGCTGTTTGCAGCGCCCGTTGATAGAAAAGGTGAAGGCATTAAGCTGGATAAGATATGGATGTCAACATTGTAGCAACAGCGTGACAATCGATTAATTTCAGTTGTGAAAGTTGGTAACATCAGAGATCATAGCGCAGCCGACGCCATGTGTTTGACAGCGGCGCCCTCTGGACGGCTGATACACACGACGCTCACTCGTGCTCTCGTTGCAGTTCGCCAATTGTCCTCGGAGGATGCCTTCCGCAGTCGAAGGCGAAATGTCAGGGGAGAGTCTTATGTATGGACCACGGCATAGCCCGGAAGTGTTAAGTGATGACAATACCTGCTGTGAAAGCCTTCATTCTATGATTTTGATGAGACAGTTTGCAAATATCAAAACATGTAGCGCAAACGGCCGTATCTTTTGATTGCACTGACTTAGAGCCTTAAATTTTTAAGCCCGTCAAAGGATAGTGGAGCTCAGTATCTGACATAAATTTAAACCTGATACCTCTACGCGTTCCTCAAACAAATGGGTCTTAACGAGCGGGCAGACTCACGGCCAACAAAGTGTTCCTCTTTACCGAGTGACATACGGATCCCTAAAAACAAAGACATACATTTAATACATTATTCTGAGCAACAGTATGTTACATTTAGAAACAAAATTTATAATGTAAAAATCTTTGGGTTCTTTACTAAACCATTACAAACGTCCCAAATTTCATTAATCACACTTGTCCTTTGAAATTTCAGTTGCCATACATTTTTCTGCAGGTATATAAGCTGTCAAAAAGTTATCCCTATAATCTACGGAGATAATTCTTTTCGATTTCGAATGGTTGAAAAAAATTGTAAGATTTAATAGTTACATTTACATCTACAGCTACCTCTGCAAGCCACAATACGGTGCATGGCGGAGGGCACCCTGCACCACTACTAGTAATTTCCCTTCCTGTTCCACTCGGGAAAGGAACGAGAGAAAAACGACTGTCTGTGTGCGTCCATACGAGCTCTACTCTCTCTAATCTTATCTTCGTGTCCTCACGCGGTGTATATATTGGCGGCACGAGACTCGTTCTGCAGTCAGCCTCAGATGCCGGTTCTCTAAATTTTCTCAATGGCTCCTCGAGACGATGACCTCCAGTGATTTCCATTTCAGTTCCCAAGGCATCTCCCTGATTCCCCCATTTTGTTCGAACCCACCGGTAACAAATCAAGGAGCCCGCCTCTGAATTGCTCCGATGTGTTACTTTAATCTCACCTGTCGCGGATCCCAAACAATCAAACAGCGCTCAACAATGGGTCGCAATAGTGTCCCATATGCAGTCTCCATAAGAGGTGAACTACAATTTCCAAAAATTCTCCCACTAAACCGAAGTTCACAATTCGCCTTCCTTACTAAAATCCTTACATGCTTATTCCATTCCACATCACCTTACAACGTTACGCCTAGGTGTTTAATCGACGTGACCGTTTCAGATAGTACACTACTAATGTTGTACTCGAACATGATGAGATCCCCTGCTATACCCGCAGGACAGGACAGATAATTTAATTTCTGGAAAGGGGCCAAAATGAGTGGCTGTCAGTTACACTCGAACTTACTATCTTATTCAATTGACAAACATTACAAGAGTAAAGAAAATATTAAAAACAGAGCAAGCCAAACATTACTTTTAGAACTTCATTCCCGGCTAAATGCGCCATTCAATCTCACGCCTCAAGAGTAAAACAACTTTAATTTAAAACCGGCTGAAGGCCAATCACTTAAGACTCAAAAACAAGAATTTGAATTTTAAAAGGCAGAAGGCCTCATCTTAAAAAAATTCTCTAAATTAGGCTGAAGGCCCAAACAATCTCACACCTTAAGTACAAAACAACTTAAATTTAGCCTTAAGGACAAAACAACTTTAATTTAAAATCGGCTAGAAGCCATACATAAACAAACAACAAGGACAAATAAGTAAAGGCAGAACATCAAATGGCGCTCAGAAGTTTCCTAGGGTCAGCCTGGAATTCAAACACTAACGCTCGCTTAGATGACACAGGCAGTCGGGCAAAAAATTTTCAATCCCACGGCAACCCAACTGGCAGACACTCAATGGACCAAGCGACCGGATAACTTCCGCTCCAACTGACCAGCACACAACTGGGAGTTCAGTGGAACAACGCAGAAGGTATCGGCGCCCAAAACGAATTACACATTCAACTGTCAAACTAGACACTGTGCTGGACAGCCACAACACGACGAGGAAAATACCCTGCCTGAATTTACGTCAACGGCCAGGGCAGGTAACCGCAACGTTAACGGCCACAAGACAGAAGATTCCGCTGGTGCACTTCAATACAAAATAATCAAGTTAACTTAAACTCCACAGGATGGTGGCTAGAATTTCGCCAACTTGCAAACACACTTTGTTGCTCACGGGAAGGTTCCAACACCCCACAATGGAATTCAAACGACACAATGTGAACAGTTGCGGCTGGCTGGTAGATTAAGTAAAGGCTCGACTTTCGTGTCCGGGATGGGTGAGCCACGGACCACGTAGCTAATGGGAACAGCCCCTCACACTCTGACCGCGCACGGACACCGCCAGCGGCCCCGGCCAGACACGCGCCGTGGAGACTTCCTCGCTGCTCCACGCCAACCGACCAACTGCCCGTACACGGCACAGCCGGAAACTATAAGCATGGGGACACAGATAGTACAAGGGTGCGAATATCGGTACACGCTGGTGCTACGACTCGCAGAAAGATAGGGTAACAGCATAATCACGATAACTGCGGGAGACTAATCACAGAATAGCAACCAAAGTTTAATGCAAAGCATAACACGAGCCAGCCACGGCTCACATGAAGGGTCTGCTTTTCCTATTCATCTGCTTTACCTCACATTTTTCCACATTTAAAGCTAGCTGTCATGCATCCATCAACGAGAAATTTTATCTGAGTCATCTTGAATCCAGTTACAGTCGCCCAAGAACGACAGACTTCCATACATCACAGCATCATCAGGAAACAGTCACGGACTGCTGCTCATCTTATCAGCCAAATCATTTATGTACACAGAAAATGGCGGCGGTCTTATCACAATACCCTGAGGCACTCCTGAAGACGCCCTTGTATGAACAGTAGCTAACATACTGGGTTCTGTTACTTAATAAGTTTTCGAACCACTCACATATCTGGGAACCTATTCAGTGTACTCGTACCTTCGTTACTTACGCAGAATGGTCTGTAGATACAGCTCACTTCTGTGAACTTACATTCACGTAGTCAGCTCTACATATTAATCGTCAATAGCAGAAAGTTTGCAAGAAGTCAAAAAACACGTCGTTACACCTGCAATGAAAATGGTTTGATACCAGTCGAAGTGCAATATACGTACTTATAACTGCTCTTGGAAGCCCTAGATAAGATCATACTGCAACAGAGCTATTTGCTTTATGTTGACCCTAGTTATAATATTTAAGATGAAAAAGCTACAGCGCGCTGTTGTCACAAAGTAATTCCTAAGTGACAAAGCTGCCAGCTTTACGATGTCTTAAATAGTGAGAGTGTAAGAGTTTGACTTCACTGATTATTTGATCATCTTCTGATGAAGTGGTTTCTGTTTTACTGGTATTCTGTATCAGAAATTTCGTGCTTTGCTCCGATGTGGTTAAGTTTGAAGTATAGTTACTCTTTACACCATATTTTAATTCATACATGCATACATGCATACATAACATGCAACGCCTTTCACAATGTAACAAGTAGTGTCATTTGGAAATAAACCTTGGGAAAGAAAAGATGTATAATGCTTATTACCATATCATTGATATATATATAAGGAAAAACTATGAATCAGAAATAGAAGCTTGTGGCATTTGGCCAGTTTGTAGCGCTCCTTATTTATTGCCAATTACGTGTGTTGAGAGGAGAATAACAGACGACTCTTTGGTGGCAAAGACGATACCGTCGGAGGTAAGTGACTGATGAGGAAGTGCACTGTTTTTTTTTTTTTTTACTCTACTGTAGTTACCTTATCCACAGTACTCTAAACATGATGCAGTACTTACGTCTACAAATCCAAGACCTTGTAGGCAGATGTTTATTGAATTTACGGCCAGCATGAGGACACTCGATTCGCTCATGATAGATTCCAAGTCGTTGATGATTCTGTAACACCAAAAATACCAAGTGTGTTTCACTCGTTGACGCCTCGTTTCTCGATATGTTTTATGTCTTGAAAACAGCAAGGAGAATAGCGACTTAGTACGAAATATTACTCGCTCGATATGTTTCTCTTCACTGTAGAGGAAACTAAGGTTCGTGAAAAACTCCTAGCGAGATACAACGTGGGATAAAGCACAATAAGTTGGTAACTTGTGGTTAAATGAAATGAAATACATGGCTTGTGAATATTTTTGGAGCGTACGGAAATGAAGACTTTCTCGGTAAATATCACTGAAGTAATCTTCTCGGGCCATCAATGGAGTCCTGGCGTCATGTTGCAAAGTTTCGACGAGTTTCCTACTAGTCATCGTCAGATGACAACACGAAGCCACGGCTTGGCTGATAACCCGAGAAGATATCATCAATCTTTGGAGTGGTTTCGTTCACATATTTTCTCTTCACGTACACCGTTTCAGCGCTTCTGTCTCTGGAACAACAATAGATATTGAAGAATGACTTTCACAGATATCAATGTCTGGCAGGGCCTCATGAAAGTAAATACTATGGGACATTCTAAACCGTAAGCATATATTGTTTTCAACACAAACTTATGTTTTATTTTTTTAAATAGACAGCTCGTGTTATTTCTTATGCCATCAATAACATGAAAATCACGAAAGAATAGCGTTTTTTGCATCACAGTACGTCAATTACATCCCGAGAAATTGCAAAGCGAATTTGTTGCTTGAAATAAACAAAACGCGCCATTGTTGCACATCCACAGATGCAAGTGTGAACCCCATATTGCTCGTAATTGCGATGTGACTGACATCCGTAATCTTGCTTTCGCTGTTACCACGAGGGCCGAAAGTAATAGTAGAGTTTCCTACCACAAACACTCATATATATGTAATGGTTTTCCTCTTGTATGTGCTATTTATCTACGTTCACAACAGTATCGGTCAATGTGCGCTGACCTGTTATACAACTCAGTAAAACCGCTGGCTGCTGCAGCTGTTTACTGGAGCGAAGCGCAATCGGCACCGCTTGTGGAAACAACTCACTGCGAAAGGGGCTGACTTGGATGGAGGCCAATGGCACTGGTGTACTGTACACTGTATTTGGTATCAGTGTCGATCTGGCACAAGTGAGTAACGTATGAAGCAGCAGCAGTTGCTCTTCTGGCGGCCAGTGCAATAAACCATCATGCCAGTCTCTTGAAATGGAGAGACTGGCGGGAATCCCTCGAACGAACATGCTCTGCATTGTTCACAGGCATAAATGCTACCCATATCACGTGTAGCTACATCAAGGGCTGCAAGGCGATGACTTTCACATCTGTCTGGAATACCGTCCGTGGGTTTTCCTGTACGGATGACACTCTATGCTTAGGGTACTCTTTTTCCGGTGAAGCCATATTTACAAACCATGGGAACGTCAACATACACAGTATGCAATGCTGGTTACCGGAAAACCCACACTGCCTTCGTCAGGTGGAACATCAAAGTCAAATCAAATGGTTCAAATGGCTCTGAGCACTATGGAACTTAACATCTCAGGTCATCAGTCCCCTAGAACTTAGAACTACTTAAACCTAACTAACCTAAGGACATCACACACATCCATTCCTGAGGCAGGATTCGAACCTTCGACCGTAGCGGTCGCGCGGTTCCAGACTGTAGCGCCTAGAACAGCTCGGCCACTCTGGTCGGCACATCTAAGTCAGTGGCGTGTAAATGTACTGTGTGTTATTGTAGGACAACACATCACTGTACCATATTTCATTGGTGGCACCTTCAACAGGGCAACAGTAATGTCGGTTCTTGCGAAGTACTTTATCTGGAGAGATTGAAGACCTACCTCTTCATTTGCGTCAAATACTCGTAATGGGGAATCAGAACGATGAATACCCTGGGCATAAGTCATGTGGCGAGAAATGCACTAAATCAACAATTCCCATATCGACGGTTCAATGGATAGTGCGGGGCAGTCCTGCTCAGAGGTTTCCAGCGTGGTCGCCCGACCTTACCCCCATGGAGAAAAAATATGGTATATCACCTGGTTCCAGAAACAGTGTACAACATGAAAGCTCTTATTACAGCTGTGTGTGCTGTACTAACACCAGAGACACTGACAGCAGTGAGTTGATAAGTGTTGAACTATGCACGGCGGTGTTTCCAAGTAAATGACTGTCTCTTCGAACATACGTCATAGCGTTTCTGCTTTGAGAAATGTGATTCCAAACCGATGTACATTTTCTCTGTTTCTGAGTAGACGTAAGTTTGTTTTGTAGGTACTACATCATCGTACGTTTAAGTAATCGCTTCACCGCTGCAGAAGCTCAGTTGTAACGCTGTCATTAAAAATGTTTACTGATATGCCTGTACGTGTCATGTACCGTTATGTAATTAATGAGCAACTACTTGCAACTAGCATTTACCCTTCTGTTAGATCGTTGGTCAGCCATTAATTATGTTTTCCCAGGCCCGTGATATTAAGTATTTCGTTAAAGTTAACCCATTCTAGAACTGCAGTAAATATCAATAAAGCGCGAAAGAGTAAACCTTTTACTTACATTTCATTGTGTATGATTGGACATCTGTATTGTTTACAGTCCACGTAATAGTTGTGTAAATCGCAATCAGTCCAGCGTTTGTTGTATCAGTCACATTGCAGTTATGTCAACGAAGGTTTCACGTCTGCATATCGGGGAAATATCGGAGCGTTTGTCTTATTTAAATCATTAACTTCGCTTTGTAATTTCTCAAAATGAAACTGACTTATTACGATGCAACCATCGCCATTCTTTTTGTTATTTTTCATGTTATTGATTGCGTGAAAAATAATGTGGAGTGCCTAGTTATAAAAAAAAAACGTAAGTTTGTGTTGAAACTAGCATCTGCTTACATTTTAGAACATCCCATAGTATTTACTTCCATGAGTCCCTGCCATATGTTCACACTTGTGAAAATCGTTCTTCAATTATACTGTTGTTCCAGAGATATTTGCGCTGAAACTTGTAAATGGGCCACGCAGTGTATACGTATGCATTTGGAGTGTTTGTCAGTAGCAAAAAGGTCAAAGCGAAGTACGGGTAAAAGCCATGGTGTCTTTTGATATAACCAAGAGTTTGGGACAAACGAATCGCTTATGTCGTTCAACACTGCATTAGAAATGAAAACACAGCAAACATCCAGCAATAATTTTTGCGCTAATTAAAATGTAGCTATTTGAATGATCTTTTAGAATTCTGTTCTTCTTTTAAGCAGAAGTCAATTATAAAACTTCATAAAAATCATTAGTAGGTTTTAGCAATTGAAGCAAAAAGCACACATATTTTACAGCGCTCAAAAGACTTAGGGGAACATCACTGATTGTCTGCCATACTCCACCGAACAATAATGGAGGACTGGATACGTTATATAACTACACCCTTTTCTTTCGCAAATGAAGTACACAACAAAACTTCATTATATGCTCAATAAGTGTTTGCCTTCCGTGAGCGTTTATCGTCGCCTGACACATACGCGCCATGCTCCGTATAAGTGTACAGAGGTCACCCTGCGATATTCTTTCCCATTCCTGAATGGGAGCCCACGAGAGCTCTTGGAGAGTTTACGGTGCAACCGGACGACCGCGAAGCATGTCTTACGTATGCACGATGGGGCTTTTGTTGGGACTCACCGCCGGCCATTCAATTGCTTCAATGTCCAGGCTTCACAGGACATCTCTGCTGACGTCCGCTGCATAGACCCTGGCATTACAAGCAATTCAGGGCGACCACCGTATGCAGGAGTCACCACATGGCCTAACAGGATCCGTTCGACGTACTGCCTGGCGGTAAGGCTACCATGAAAAACGAGAAGATCCATATACCTGTCAACACTGCAGCCGTCCCACAACATCACAAAACCTTGAAATCTGTCGGTTTCCTGCACAACATTTGGCAGGTACCTCTCACCACAGGTCTCCGCACACGAATGCGGCCGTCATCATGCGTCAGAGGATATCTGGACTCATTTATGTATCACACGTTTCGCTAGAGACGTAGTTGCAAGTTGTCATTTTTTTTTTTTTTTTTTTTTTTTTTTTGGAACAGGAGAAATGAAGGAAAGTTGCAAGCTATTGTGTCCAGCGTGGTAGTCGAACAGGACGTCTGAGTCGCAACGTCCTTTTCCGTAACATGTCTGTTACAGTGTGATCGAACACAACGGCTCCACTGGCCCTTCTGAGATCGCTTTCCAATGTTCTGGGGGTATCTCTATGACGCCACAAAGCAGAGATGGCCAGATATCGTCCTTCACGTGCGCTTGTAACGCGTCGACGACCTATCCATCTCGCCTTGTGCAGTGATCTGTCTCCTTGTGGCGTGTCCTCAACCTACGCTTGACACAGGGAAAAAACATTGCCATCCACATCAACACGAACGGCAGTGCATCCTTTTTGGATCAAACAGAACGCCCTTGAAGCTTGTACTGCGTGAAATGTTACATAGAATATGACAACGTCCATAAATGACACCCACCATCCGTGTGGGACATCGATACTCACTTCCTTCTGAGGGGTCTACTGACACTGTAATGCTTAACACAGCCAACAGATGGTGAATGATTTTAACTGTTGCCAGCACTGAAACCGAAAATCTCAAATCATGCTATAAGGCCACAGGCACCACCTGTGTCAAAACAGATTTAACATACCGGACACTGGCATACTCCTTTGAACAGCGTGTAAGTGATCACCATAGAATATGCTGAGCACTGTAAAAATTTTTACAGAGAATTATTTTGTAAGTAAATTGAAATAAAAACACTATTGTTCTTATTACAGAAGTTTATTCACCCAGATCGCACAAAAATACACAATTATTGCATGCTTCAGTGAAATTAAATCGGCATGTTCCGATCACTTGTATAGAAAAAACATGTATAAAATGCAATTTAGTTGAAACTGTTGTGCACTGTTCGCACAGCTGTTTTCTTACTGTATGACGAGAGACGGTATTATTCTGTGTCACCTATGTCAGTTATGTCCAACTAATGTGAACAGTCTACGAAATGGATTGGCCAGATAAATTTTTATTTATGCCAATGATTTGAAGATAGCGATTTAATTTCGCTGAACCTAGTAACCACTGAGTATTTTGGTGAGATCTGGGTGAGTAAACTTCTGTAATAAGAAGAACAAATGTGTTTAAATTCTGAGATCATCTCCAAAACAGCTGACAGTTTCAGGTAAATATTATAAATTGAAAAAAAAAGTTGCGTGTACTTTCCTACTGCGGCAAGCCTATGAAGACTGAAATTTGTCTTCCTTTGAGAGTTGCTAAAAGAACAGAACAGTTAGACATAAACATGTCGCGGTTTTGGAAAGCAGCTGAAATCGTAAGACAGACGGTGGACTATAGAACATGACTTGGCTCCCGTGAAATTCTGTCTTCAGTATCAGGAGATAAGAGAATATCTTCTAGCATCAGGTTACCGTAGACCCTGTAACAACACCATTTCACACGACTAGCGGAAGGTGGCAGTCACATCTTCACTGACACTTTGTTGCAAAGTAGCGGAACACATACTGCTGCTCGCGAGTAAAGCAAGGCTATCTCGAGTAGAGAAAAATGACCTCAACAGCGGAAAAAAAGAGATGCAGGAACTTTAAGTGCGATGGAAAAAGTGAATGTCCCTAAAATTAGTGTAGAAAATGGTTGTTCAATCGTCGTAAGCGGCAGTAGTTACAGCAATCAGGGTAGGTTAACAGGTATTCGTGATTACCGTTTCAACTCCTTCTTTCACGACTGGTCAATTCATTGAACCAGGTAACTAAGGAGTGTAATGTAAATGTCTGTGCCTCTGAAACATGTTCTGTGATTATGTATCATTTAAGTGAAACTAGTAGAATACGTCTGCTAAGTCGCATACTGTAGCAATTGATGCAAGAAAAATTGTAGAGAGAAATCCAAATGTTGTCTAACGAAGCTACAGGCCATCAAAGCACAGTAAACAGGTTTCTATGAATTGACTTAAGGCGGCTTGGATTCGTTCTCTGGTGACGACTGAAGATTGTGTTTTATGGAAAAATAGTGGAGTCATGTAACCACCGCAATCTATGTATTTGCGGTATGATATACAGCCTATATCTTCGAGCCAGTACGCTAGTCTATGGTAGAGGCGTTGTAAGATGTGTAGAAATGTTGGACTCAGGCGATTTGAGCACTTTCAGAAATATTGTTGCTGCACTTTCAGCATCAACTTGAATAACAGACCTTCCTTTTTAGAACATGTTATATATACCGCTAATGTAACATATCATTTGTATATATTATACTTCAGGTTTGTATTTATATTTCCTTTCCCTTAAATTAAAGAACCCTTTTTTTTAGTTTTTCGAGTCTTTATCGTCACTTTCGTGTCTGGAACGCACGAATGACGTATTAGTACGCACTAATGCCCAAATTCCAAAATTTTCCATACTACGTTGCATCGCTGGTCACCGATTCATCACAGTTTTAAAGTTTTTCCGTGCCATTTTTGAACAGCCTGTATGATACGCTGAAAAGGATGGTTATCCGTTTACTTTCGCAGCCCAAATATGTTCTTTTTCTTTTTTACATCAGAGCTGTGATTTCCGAATTAACTTGGCAGTCCATTTTGTTTCACGCTATAGCAGGTGATAATATGCGGGGCAACGGTGATTTAAGCGTAGTGATCGCTAACGGGGAGAGCTACCACATGAACATGTAGTGCAGAAAACAAATCGATGTGAACCGAAAACAGAGCAAAGACTAATCCTACAGTGAGTCCGTTACTTTCAAAAACAGAACGAAGCGAGTAACAGGAAAATTAGTCACTGAAATAGCTGGTGAGAAACAATAACAATATTGCGAGGAATAGAGCAGCTCCGATAAAGGGGCGGCCGAGAAAAGTAAACAAACGGGTTCAAAAAAAATGGTTCAAATGACTCGGAGCACTATGGGACTTCTGAGGTCATCAGTCCCTTAAACCTAACTAACCTAAGGACATCACACACATCCATGCCCGGGGCAGAATTCGAACCTGCGACGTAGCGGTCGCGTAGTTCCCGCCTGTAGAGGCTAGAACCGCTCGGCCACCCCGGCCGCCAAACAAAAGGATTGTTGAACGGATATTTTGCAGGGTTATATGTGTACAAATGTGTAATTGCATGTATTTCTCGTTGGGGTTTAGTGTTACCATTAACATTTGCTGCTCCCGATTCAAACATGGTAAGTTCTGAGTTATTTTCGCATAGAATTCGGAAATTAATGACATAAAATCTAAACGAATCGAACTAATCTAAAATAATTCCGAGGTTAGGGAATGAATATAACTGAAACATTATACGAGGAATATAAGTGCACAAAACTACTTGTAGATTATAGCAAAAATCAAGTTGTTACTTATATTAAGTTATTTGAAACCCAATGCAAGGGTATAATGTTCAGACAATCTCTGAAACAACTTTGCTTATAAGAAGGCAAAAACTAGACCCCATTTGTTTCGGTCATTACATCTGCAAACAATAATATTAAAGAGTGATCTTAATAAAAGAAGGTAAATGGGAGAAAGAGGAAAATAATGATTATAAAACTTATGCGCAAGATAGAAAGCTATACAACTTCATAAAAGAAATTCAGGAGACTTAAGAATGAATATGAAGTTTCTTGTGACTATTTGTTCGACAAGAGAACAATAAAACGCTTTTGACTGCTGCGTAATTCTACACTGCTGGGGAACATTAGGTTTAACTTCAAACAGATTTATGTGCTGTACACCATTCATGAAATATAAGTACTTACGACATTATGACTTGATGGTGCTGAATATTCTTCGCTAACGTTCTGTACAGTTGCGCGCTGGGATCGGTGATATATGGTGTGGTCGTTGGTGCGATCTCGTCGTACGGTTCACCTTTCTCTGCTAGTGACTTTTTCGTCTTATACGTGACTTCCCATGCACCAGACATCTTGACTTCTTCCGCCGACTTCTTCACAACTCCATTTTCTTTATGCAGTCGCATGTTTGCGATGTTATTATTCAGTATAGCTACATCGGCTGTTATATTGATCATTAAGGAGGCGAAAAAAAGATCGACTATGACTGCCGCCTGGACAACGGTAACAAGGAGTAAGATCTGTATCACGTACGTTATTTCGTAGTTTGGATGTGTCTGCGTGTCAATAGGCATCCACATGACGAACGGAGTTTTCCGAATGACTATTGTGGTGTTTTCAGACGTCGTAACCAGTGTCTTGGACAGTGCGGGTTCCACAAACCACATGGGTACGGCGAGCAGTGGAAAAACCTGCAACATATAGTTCAATATTGAAGATGAGCTCCAAAAAGCTGCGCTTAGTTATTACTCTTATTGTACTCTTTTGAGCTATTGCCAAAATGAACACTTTTATCTTATGTGAGTTATTAGGTGTACCATCAGCTCTCAGCGTTCCAAAAGCACGGTGAGAAATTCATTTTAAGAAAATAATGCAGTATATTGTTGATCTGCAACATTACAGAACTAAGGTGAATTTTCTCTAGACTCATCCGCGCCAGTACAATAGAATGCTACTAACAAGGTAACGTTTTACAAGGACAAAAAAGTACAGTTAGATGCCATCCCGCGAGAAGTTTTGGACCATAAATCTGATAGCTGTACAGCATTAAACGCACCGATTATGTATCACTCACCAGCCACCCTTAGCCGCCTGATGGTCGAGCGCCAAGTTCTGTGCGGCCTGGTTACAACCACAGCCCTCCTGTTCTTGGGTTATTGTAGGCAGGTCATATATGCCCAATGTGTATTGATATTTTGTTTTGGAACACCTCTTTTCTACGCGAAAAAGGAGCAAGTAATGTCAACCCAGGCTAATATCCATTATATACACTGCATAAATTACGACCAACCCGTTAATGTGAATATTGTTCGTTTAAAAATGTCCTTACGGTTCGTGAGTAACGTGGCGATGTACCACCCAACTACATCCACATTCTTTTATGGTCTCTAAGTCAACAAGTGAGCCAGGCAAATTATGTATCAACGTATGTAGAAAACTATGTTGATTTGCGTAACTATTAAAAATAAGGACCGTTCAGCCAGCCCTTGACAATTCCGAAACAGACGTTAAGGATCCAACGATGTTCGTTGTCAACAGTTCTGTCCAGTGTTGGACATCTGATCAGTAATGACAGTTGTGCCTCGCCAGCATTTGTACACTACTGGCCATTAAAATTACTATTGTACTAGAACTGACATGTGATTACATTTTCACGCAATTTGGGTGCATAGATTCTGAGAAATCAGTACCCAGAACAACCACCTCTGGCCGTAATAACGGCCTTGATACGCCTGGGCATTGACTCAAACAGAATCTGGATGGCGTGTACAGGTACAGCAGCCTATGCAGTTTTAATACGATACCACAGTTCATCAAGAGTAGTGACTGGCGTATTCTGACGAGCCAGTTGCTCGGCCAGCATTGACCAGACGTTTTCAATTGGTGACAGATCTGGAGAATGAGCTGGCCAGGGCAGCAGTCGAACATTTTCTGTATCCAGAAAGGCCCGTACAGGACCTGCAACATGCGGTCGTGCATTATCCTGCTGAAATGTAGGGTTTCGCAGGGATCGAATGAAGGGTAGAGCCACGGGTCGTAACACATCTGAATTGTAACGTCCACTGTTCAAAGTGTTGTCAACGCCAACAAGAGGTGACCGAGACGTGTAACCAATGGCACCCCTTACCTTCACGCCGGGAGATACTCCAGTACGGCGATGGCGAATACACGCTTCCAATGTGCGTTCACCGCGATGTCGCCAAACACGGATGCGACCATCATGATGCTGTAAACGGAACCTGGACCCATCCGAAAAAATGACGTTTTAGCATTCGTGCACCCAGGTTCGTCGTTGAGTACACCATCGCAGGCGCTCCTGTCCGTGATGCAGCGTCAAGGGTAACCGCAGCCATGGTCTCCGAGCTGATAGTCCATGCTGCTGCAAACGTCGTCGAACTATTGGTGCACATGGTTGTTGTCTTGCAAACGCCCCCGTCTGTTGAATCAGGGATCGAGACGTGGCTGCACGATCCGTTACAGCCATGCGGATAAGATGCCTGTCATCTCGACTGCTAGTGACCCGAGGTCGTTGGGATCCAGCACGGCGTTCCGTATTACCCTCCTGAACCCACAGATTCCATATTCTGCTAACAATCATTGGATCTCGACCGACGCGAGCAGCAATGTCGCGATACGACAAACCGCAATCGCGATAGGCTACAATCCGACCGTTATCAAAGTCGGAAACGTGATGGTACGCATTTCTCCTTCTTACACGAGGCATCACAACAACGTTTCACCAGGCAACGCCGGTCAACTGCTGTTTGTGTGTGAGAAATCGGTTGGAAACTTTCCGCATGTCAGCACGTTGTTGGTGTCGCCACCGGCGCCAACCTCGTGTGAATGCTCTGAAAAGCTAATCATTTGCATATCACAGCCTCTTCTACCTCTCGGTTAAATTTCGCGTCTGTAGCACGACATCTTCGTGGAGTAGCAATTTGAATGTCCACTAGTGTAAATGTGGCTTCATCTGAAAACATTGTGATGTGAACACATCTTGAAGACGCGTGACGTCCTTCGAACTTCCGAAGAGTTAGTTCTTGTGTTAATGTGGTATGGTAAGGATGAAAACTCCGCGTCTTCAGGATTCTAAAAACCACTGCCTTCGATAATCCTAGTTCCGTTTCAGTTTACCTTGAGCTAATATAAGAATCTCAACCACGTCTACGATTTTATTTGGAGTGTAGTTAGCCATTGTAGCCACATGACTCAACCAAATAAAGCAAAACAGTTTTGACGAATTGATGACGAAAATTAGCCCTGAAACAAGAATAGTGTTCCTGTATGCGGACGTGGGCGACACCTCTGTCTCATCGGGCGTTCCGCGAAGGTCGAGCGCTGCCGCCGCAGCGTTTTCTCGCCCACTGTTCCAGCGGTGCTGTACGAGAGCAGCCGAACAGACTGTGCCACGGTCTTCGGCAGTACGACCCCGTAGTGGAAAATAATATTTACTTCATCTGATTCAAATTTAGTACCTAAACAAGACTATTATGCGCATAAATTGTGTTACAATATGAAGTCGGTACCACACACTGTATGATCGAAAGTATCGGGATACTAACAAAAACATACGTTTTCGATATTAGGTGCATTGTGCTGCCACATACTGCCAGGTAATCCATATCAGTGACCTCAGTAGTCATCAGACATCGTGATAGAGCAGAATGAGGTGCTCCGCGAAACTCACGTACTTCGAAGGTGGTCAGGTGATTGGACGTCACTTGTGCCATACGTCTGTACGCGAGATTTCCAAACTCCTAAACATCCCTAAGTCCACTGTTTCTGATGTGATAGTAAAGTGGAAATGTGAAGCGATACGTACAGCACAAAAGCGTACTGGCCGACCTCGTCTGTTGACTGACAGAGACCGCCGACAGTTGAAGAGGGTCGTAATGTGTAATAGGCAGTCATCTATACAGGCCATCACTCAGGAATTCCAAACTCCATCGGGATCCACTGCAAGTGCTGTGACAGTTAGCTGGGACGTGAGAAAATCTGGATTTCATGGTCGAGCGGCTGCTCGTAAGCCACACATCACGCCGGTAAATGTCAAACGATGCTTCGCTTGGTGTAAGCTGCGAAATCGTTGGAGGATTGAACAGTGGAAAAACGTTCTGTGGAGTGACGAATCGCGGTACACAATGTGGCGTTCCGATGGCAGGGTGTGGGTATGGCGAACACCTGGTGAACGTCATTTGCCAGTGTGTGATGTGCCGTCAGTAAAATTCGGAGGTGGTGGTGCTATGGTGTGGTCGCGTTTTTCATGGAGGGGGCTTGCATCACTTGTTGTTGTTCGTGGCACTATCACAGCACAGGCCTACATTGATGTTTTAAGCTTTCTTGCTTCCCACTACTGAAGAGCAATTCCGGGATGGCGACCTCAACTTTCAACACCATCGAGCACCTGCCTGTGGCAGAGTTGTTACATGACAATAAATCCCTGTAATGGACTGACCTGCACGGAGTCCTCACCTGAATCCTGTAGAACACCTCTGGGATGTTTTGGAACGCAGACTTCGTTCCAGGCCTCACCGACCGACATCGATACCTCTCCACACTGCTGTATCTGTGAAGAATAGGCTGCCATTCCCCAAGAATCCTTCCAGCACCTGATTAACGTATGCCTTCGAGAGTGGAAGCTGTCGTTAAAGCTAAGGGTGGACCAACACCATATTGAATTAAAGCATTACCGATGGAGGGCGCCACGCACTTGTAATTTTCAACCAGGTGTCCGGATACTTTTGATGACATAGTGTACATAACCGTTTCCTTCTCGAACTGAGCGTCATCTGCAAGAGCTTCTTTCCTTTGCTCAGAAAACATCACTTTATACGTAAATTGTGCTGCTCTTTTCAAATCTTAAATCAGTTACTAGGGTTCCCATCTAAGAAAATCACATTAAGCTCCAAATCACCTTGAAAATCACGGCAAGGTCACGGCCATTGGCAGTAATGCGAGGTCACCTATGCCACTTACAACTTTTATCTCATCTCTGTCTCGAGCTATTCCCCTTTGTGATTGAAATGGACCACCCTATGCAACCACATAAAAAAAATATTTTGGACCACTCGGTTCTGAGAGTTCCTGAACCTGTACAGAAAGCTGGTATAGAGATCAACATAAACATCATTTCCGCTCTTTTTATTGCTCATTAAAACCACACATTTCATGTTGTACCACCATACAGCGAGACCATCAGAGGTGGTGGTCCAGACTGCTGTATACACCGGTACCACTAATACCCAGTATCACGTCCTCTTGCACTGATGCATGCCTGTATTCGTCGTGGCATACTATCCACAAGTTCATCAAGACACTGTTGGTCCAGATTGTCCCATGCCTCAATGGCGATTCTGCGTAGATCCCTCACAGTGGTTGGTGGGTCACGTAGTCCATAAACAGCCCTTTTCAATATATCCCAGGCATGTTTGATAGGGTTCATGCCTGAAGGAAGTCATTCACCAGATTTGCACGGTGGGGGTGCGAATTGTCGTCCATGAAGACGAATGCCTCGCCAATATGCTGCCGATGTTGTCGGAGGATGGCACTCACATATTGTGCAGCCGTTACGGCGCCTTTCATGGCCACCAACAGCGTACGTCGGCCCCACATAATGCCACCCCAAAACAGCAAGAAACCTCCGCCTTGCTGCACTCGCTGAGCAGTGTGACTAAGGCGTTCAGCCTGACTCGGTTGCCTCCAAACACGTCTGCGACAATTGTCTGGTTGAAGGCATATGCGACACCCATCGGTGTGATCCCAATCCTAAGCGGTCCATTCGGCATGTTGTTGGGTCCATCTCTACCACGCTGCATGGTGTCGTGGTTGCAAAGATGGACCTCGCAATGGACGTCGGGAGTGACGTTCCGCATAATGCATCGTATTGTGCACACTTTGAGTCAAAACACGACGTCCTGTGCTGCACGAAAAACATTATTCAACATGGTGGCGTAGGTGTCAGGGTACATACGAGCCGTAATCCGTAGGTAGCTGTCATCCACTGCAGTAGTAGCCCTTGGGCGGTCTGAGCGAGGCAAGTCGTCAACAGTTCCTGTCTCTCTTAATCTCCTCAATGTCTGAACAACATCGCTTTGGTTCACTGGTTCATTCCGAGACGCGTGGACACTTCACTTGTTTTGAGCCCTTCCCAGCACAAAGTAACAATATGGACGAGATCGAACCGCGGTATTGACCGTCTAAGCATGGTTGAACTACAGACAGCAAGAGTCATTGACCTCCTTCCTGATGGAATGACTGAAACTGATCAGCTATCGGACCCCCTCCGTGTAATAAGCGCTTCTCATGCATGGTTGTTTACATCTTTGGGCAGGTTTAGAGACATGTCTGAACAGTCAAAGGGAATGTATCTGAGATACAGTATCCACAGTCAATGTCAGGAGTTATGGGAATTGGGGTGATGCAAAACTTTATTGATGTGTCTAAACAAGATTATTCACCTGCCCCTATCGCTGAGTTTTATGCAACCCACAATGCCTTCAAATACCACATGGAAGATTGTCATTATTCTCTCGTTTACTACTCTCAAACTATTAGTCCTTCTTACTGCTTGCGGCCATCATTCTACTTCCTATATGGACAACATATCAGTGATACAAATTTCTTGCATGATCTCTGTATCAACCACCGTAAACTAATACTATCTATGTTTTACCTGCTGAGAACCAAAGGTTGGAGATTGCAAACTCACATTGTTAAAAACGTCTGCAAACACAAGAGAGCTGTTAGTGCTTTCTCTTTTATCTATCTCATTACAACTATTATATTGCAAATATAGTAGATCGTACCACCCATGCAACGCACACAATAAGTGCACGCCTGCGGTAGGATTTGCGTAAGACTGCGCTGTTTTCAGTGAACTGCTTCCTCATGTTCAACACGTCCACCACCAGCTGCTGCACTCGGCTCTGCCGTACTAGAACCGACACCATCTGCAATGCAAACAAGGTGAAACGGGTAAATAGAGAACATCTTAAATACAAGAAAGTTGTGGGAGACTTTATGAAAGGAGGAGATTGGTAGTGCTTGCATACTTTTACAATCAATGGAAAAAAAATTGTAGGATGTATAATCTTACGAAAAATAGAATTCGTGCCGCTGCATTAGAGAAGCTACAATGAAAAGTATCATAAACAGACAGTGCACACAGACGTGCAGCAAGTATCATAATCAACTTCAATTGTACGTGAAGGTTCACGTCTAATATTATTTAGTTTTGCTGTTAGAGCTGAGGTAAGTCATGGGACATTGACGGATAACGCCTAAAAATATTCATACGAATAATTTTATGTAACTGTCTTGAATGGTAACTGCTTGGTGCTGTTGTTAATAATTACTTCAACGACCGGTTGCGTAGTGAGAGACCACATCATCAGGTTAGACCTGTTAAATTAGATAAAGCGCTCGATACAGTTGTGGTCAAACTACAGTAGCAATCAATAGTGAGAAAGAGCAACTTACTTACATATTAAATCATAACATTAAAGTTGCAACACGGACGTGACCGAACATTCCTTGTCTATGAATAAAGGGTGCACTTTGCGGATCGTCTGGTAAGCAGAAAGTGTGGTTTTCTCCACCGTGCCGAAAAATTATTTTTAAAGCCTTTAGAACCATCAAGAAATATCATTCCAACCTCTTGCCATTAAAGACGAATAATGGACTGGAACACTCATTCAGAAGTTAAAAAAATTTGCCTTGCAATTAGAACAGACGACATTAGGCCAAGCAAAACCTGTTAACCATTCGATATAGGGTCATAGTCCATCTGTTTGCCTAAAAATTAACGAACAACCTAACTGAAGTTTCTTATTTTAAAAAATCATTGTTACCTAGGATGTTCTCATGACGTAGTTCTGGTAGTCCATTTAGGGTTTGCTCGGGACACTCCTTAATAAACTTCATAATTTCCACATCTACAAGGACATTAACTGCATTCGCCTGATTTTTCTCGATGTAAAATTCAGAAATTTGAGACTGAGTCAGTAGCTTGTTGCCAAAAAAGGGTACTTAGTGCTGCTCTAGAACCTTAATCATTAAGATGGTCATTAAATCTATTGTTAAAACTACTATCGGGTTGTCCTATATAACATATTGGGCAAGACCTACACACAGTTCCATACAAGCCTGTTGAGTTGAATGTAGTACTTTTTGTAACTGACTTGTGACGTCCTGTGCTACATCACATAAAATATATCTGTCACTTTGATTTGGGACTATACAGGATCGTAGAGACCGAAATGGATCAAACAGTGACTTGAGAATTCTTCTAACCGATGATGTAAAGTTAATTTCAGTGTAACACATACCTCAATATGACGCTCTGAAGTAGTCTTGGGACTTGTAGGGGATTCACGGAACATATGAATAATTAATTCGACGTTAACATAATGTTGCCAGAAATATTTAGCAGCAGTAAGCACTTCATTACTATTAAAGTAAAATGCAATCGATTTTTTTGTCACATCAATCTGCAGTCTGCTTTGCACCAGCTGTACAGTAATTTTCTCCTATGCGTTCTTTTCATCTCAGATTAACACTCGGAACCAATGCTCTCAGTCCCTTACTCCAGTCACTGTCTTCCTATACGATACTCTCAATTACTTACTCTCACTGCTGTCTTCCCATGCAATTTCTGACCTCTGTGGTTCCCATAGAAGTTATTCTCTGATGCTTAACTTATGCCCCATCATTTTGTCCCTTTGTCTGAATAACTGTTATGGCATTTTTTCTCGACGATTAGGCATTATGCATGTCATACTATATCATTCCACTTAATTTCCAGTACCCGTCTCTGAAACAAAATGAAGTGCATCAGTTTTCCTTTTCTCCCTTTTTGCACATTTAACGATTAAAAGACATAAAATGCAGAGTTTAGCATGTACAATCTCCTAAATTTTTCACTGAAATTAAGGCCTACATTTTACACCAACCAACTTCTGGAGAGAGAAATGCTTTCATTGCCAATATTCCACTTTTTCCGATATCTGCCTTACTTTGGATGTCATGTATTACTTTTCTTTCCAAAATAGTAGAATTTCTTGCTTTGCCTACTGTATAGTGGCTAACCAGCTGTTTAACACTCCTTTGGATTTGATGCACAAAAACAGGCAACACCAAATAAGATGTCCTGTTTATTCCTAGTAGACATCGTTGTGGTTTCTGGCTCAGTTTCTAATAACACTAGAAAATAGCGAAATTTTAAGTAAATGTCGACAAAAATCATCGAAATTATGACAAAAACATTTTTATCCATGTTTTGGCAGATTATCAACAAATTACAGTAAAATTTTTATCGCAGAGATATGAGTAAAATCACCCCCTATTTCACCTATTTTCATCGTTTTTCTTGACTATTTTCATCATTTTTCGAGTATTTTATATTTTCAATGTTTTTCCAAATTGTCTTTTAATAGGTAATGTTTCTTTTACAATTTCTCAAATTTTGTACTGCTTTCCACACCATTTACTTGATATTTCGCTATTTTTTATTTTCTTGGAAAATCCAAACTCGGTATAAAATGGTTTTTAAACAAAAACTCCGAAAATGTTGTAAGCATAAAATTCAATAAAATCACTTGCTTTTTGTTCCTTCATATCTCATTTTAATGATTTTATCTCCAAACAATTAAACATCTAACCAAACAATTAAATTTGACAAAATTATTTTAAATTCATTATTGATCCTCATACTAATATTTTCTACGTATTTTGTATTTAGGTAATCACATCTTATGATATTATATAAACCTTCTTTTTACAGCTCATTGATTTACTAAACGATTTAAAACACTGGAACACAAATGTAAAGTAGATGTTCTAGCTCATTGTTCACCTCAATTGGACAATATAAGCAAATAAACAAAATTTTCTGAATATCAAGCAGTTTTAAACCATTTTCACTGTTTTTCGAATATTTCCATGACTTTATGACACAATTCTGTATTGTAACCGAATATTTACGTTTCATTAATCAAATATTAGAAAGCAAAAATGAACAACAAATATTAAAATGTGTCACACCAGATGAAAATTAAGGAAAATGAAGTAAACGCTTCTAAAAGAATAAAAAATGAACATAGTCCATGAAAAATGAAGTTAAATGAATAAAAATGGTTATAAACGAAATGTAATTAAGGTAGCTCACTCTAAACCGCCATTTCACACAGATGACCAAAACCGACAATAAAGTGAGCTAACAAACATACAACAGAAAGTGGATGGAAAAAGAAATGTACAACAAACAAATGACAGAAAAAATGACAATCAAATGGACAAAAAATGCAAACTAAAGTAATCAAATGCAAATAAATAAAAAAATTCACTTAAATTAGTGAAAATAAATACAAAGTTGAGGTTTATGTAGCTAATGAAAATTATGTAGAAGAAAAAAATTGAGCATCAAAACTTGTGGCAAATGAAGGTAAATGAATGAAAAATATAGAGAAATAAATAAAAAGTGGAGATAATGAAAAATTTAAGGTAAATGAATAAAGAATTAAGGCTGATGAATGAAAAATTGGGTAAAAATAACGAAAACTTAAGGTACATTAAGACAAAAAGTTGTTATATTACAATCAAAAAATTATGGTGGATGATAGTGAATCATGGTAAATAAATGAAAAATGAAGGTAAGTGATGGTCAGTGAAAGAAAATTGTAAATATGGAAACTTAGGTTTAATGATGGGAAAGGAATGCATGTGAATGAAAATTTGAAGTAATTGATAGAAAATATGGTAAATGAATTAATCTTGAGGTAAATACATAGAACATTAAGGTTAATGAATATAAAAATCAGCTAAAGGAACAATTACAGGGATAAATGAATAAAAAAGTAATTTAAAAGCATGAAAATTAAGGTAATTGCCATGGGAAATTGGGATAAGTAAACAAAATGTTGAGGTAATGGAATAAAAAAGGTGGGTTTATCAATGAAAAATGGCTCTAAATCAATATGAATGAATAAAAAATTATGATAACTAAAAGTAAATATATGAGAAATGAAGCTAAATAAATGAAAATTGAGGTAAATGAAGATAAATTAACAAAAGGAATGTATGGGAACAAAAGTGAGGCACAAAAAATTGATGTAAATGAAAGTAAATGAATAAAGAATTGAGGTAACTTACCAGAAAAATGATAAAAAACCGATGTCACTTAAGCTACATTAACAAAAAACCGATGTACATTAAAGGTTGATCAATAAAAACTGAGAAAAATAATAAAGAAAAGTTTATGTAAATGAAAAAATGAAGGTAAATTGATGAAAAATTTAGGTAAAGGAACGAAAATTTAAGATAAATGAAACAAAAATGAGGGTAAATGAATAGAAAAAAAGTTAAATAACTGTAAATGATTCTTCACCACAAACAAAAGATCATAAACAACAATAACATGAAATGGATGACAATTGGGGTACCAAAAGTACACACTAAAAAATGGACTTAATGTATATTTTTAAGCAAGTTTCGAATATGGGAGAAAGTTGGGTGAAACAGGACTAATGTGTAAGATTAGTGTAAATAAGTCTGAATGCAAGAGATATTCAAATGAAGGCAGTGATAATGTTGTACAGAATACTGCAGATGATATAAGAAAGTTATTAGAAAGGTGTAGCCAATGAGAGATGGAGAAAAGTATAACAGAATAATGGAAAAAGTTGGGGAAACCCAGATCAGCTTGTAAGAAATGTTTTCAACAATAATCATATTTGTAGATTTTTCAAAAAAGTAACATAGAGAATAATGGCAATGGCAGCAACCATAATAAAAGCTTGAGAATATAAGTTCCTCATGTAATATTGTACAGGATTTAGTATCTTTTCCAAAACAAATAAGGGAAGATATATTCAGTCTGCCAAGAACATATAAAATTAAGATATTAAGCTAATACTTAAAAATGAAAGTACTCTACAATATTTAAGCCATACCTCTCAGACTGGCATAATATATAATCAGAAAAATACAGTATGTAGTAATGAATCAATGGAATATACATTTATTTTATCATTCAATTTTATAATACTAAGAAATTTCAAAATTGGTAAGTAAGGATGTATAACTGTCAGTAAAAACTATGTAAGTAAAAATAAATAAATCTGTGGAAAATGTTGTATCTAATAATGAATGAATTACATTTTTTCAAAATTCATCAACAGAGGAAAATCTAAACCATTAGATATAATTGATTATATCAATTTAAACGATTACCAACTGAATGCAGCTATACAACTCACTTGTGGGTGGGCCCAATTGTCTAAATAACAAAATGTCTTACTTATTCAATGTTGTATATTTGATTCATTACATTGTTTTAGAAAATATCACTGTATCATCTGAAGATGTTAAAATTACTAAAAATAATTCCATTAAATAAGTAGAAAATGAAAATAAATAAATAATAAATGAGCAAATAAAAGATGATAACTGATAGTAAACATTTATTAATAAAAATGGTGGTAATAAAATGTAAGTCAATAAAAAATTAAGGTAAATAACAGCAATGACCATATGTCACTAAAATAGTGATAGATGAAGATATCAATGAAAAATGAAGATAAATGATATCTGAAAGATGTAAATCACTACAAATGTTACTAAGTTAAGGTAAATGTAAGCAAATTAATGTAAATCGAACTAAAATGTATGTAAATAAATGCAGATAAACATAAATCGACAAATCTCTCTTTCATAGTCTATTTTTATAACCTAAAAGAGAGAAGCACACAAATGTAAAAGAATAAGATCAGAACTGGAGTTGTTTATAGACATTATCAACTATAAATTTACTTGTAATGATCAACAAGTATTAATGTTAATTAACGAAAAAGTAAATGTTGGTTTAAAGCTAGAGATGTTGCTTTAATGTGTCAGTTTTATAAAGATAAATATTATCTTCATCAAAATAGGAGAACCAAAACAGTTTAGAAACCCATTTACCAAATGATGTATTATTAAACTTTCTGCATGTGTCATTGGAACACTTTACTAAATATCACACATAATGCAATATTTATTAAAGAACCACATTTATATAGCTTAATTATGTCATCTAAAAATGAAGAAACTAAATAAGTTTCAAAAATGGGAAATGTGATATATTACAATTGATTAGGAAGTATGATGAATGTAAAATAGAAAAAGAAAATGAACAACAAGCTACAGTATATGGAAATAAACCAAATTGTGTAACACTATATCGAAATTACAGTCCTAAAGAAAAATCTAATAAATAAAATTCTCTTAAATGTCTAGACCAAAATCTTAATCAACAAATATGCTAAATATATTTTGAATTCATTAAACGAAAAAAATTTCGCCATATCTTTTAAAAATACAATGTTTACACTGCTTCAACGAATATTTATTGGTTACTAGCGAATTTTTTTCTGTACAGTATACCGGGTAACAAAGATTTGTCACCTGAAATTATATCGGGAAACAATACCATCAATAAAAGCATGTTACTCAATATGTCCCAAGAAAGACAAAATAACAAAAGATTTATAAAACAAATAAAGAGGACAACATTTAAGTTAACCATTAAATAAGTTGACATACAGCTAACTGCTGTTATTTGTATGTTTTTATAATAATCATAAATGGTGGACATAAATGTTGACAGTCAATGTAAATGTGTACCTTTAATATAAACATGACATACATGTAAACATGAACATTGAACATAAACATAAGTGTTCATCATAAATGTGACTGTAAACATAAATGTCGATGTAGATTTTAATTTTTGGTCTTTTCTATTTAATTTTTAGTTGATGGTAATACATCTTTTGTTCCTCACTTCTTTAACGTTTTAGCTTCATGTTTGTAGGTTTTAAAATAAAAGTATTTGAGCCTGAGTCATTAATAAATTTTGTGTTCTTCTGACTATATATTAGGCCCATCTGATAGATGGGGTTTAATGTTTCTAAAATTTTCTTATTTTGAAATAATTGCTGATCTTCTTCATTTTCTTCATTCTTGACAAACTTATTGTATCTTTCGACAATTTTTGCAGAACAGTCTAAATTCTACACAATATACACAAAGCACATATTTTCAAGGTTCTGTATTGTTGCTGTCTGTGTTCTTGTTTGTACATTAGTAACATTTTTATAGTAATATCTACAAACACAGTCACTGTTGGAACATTTCTTACAAATTAATCTCGGTTTACCTAACTTTTCTCCCAGTATTACGTTAAACTTTTCATCATCTCACATTTAGTACAATTTTTCAGTAAGTGTATCATACCATTAGCATTATTCTGTATGTCACTGTTATTATTGCCATTATTTGAATAATATCTGTTAAGCTACTACATACTTCTACAAATCTTGCAAACTCATTTATTTTGTCTAACTTTCTCCCATATTCGATGTGTACCTTCAACACATTATATTTCATGCAGTTTTTACTGTCTGCTGTGTGTTGCTGTTGTCTGTAGTAAACTGTCATTTACAATTATTTACCTTCATTTTTCATTCACTTACCTCCTTTTTTTATTTATTTACCTTCACATTACACTTATTTACCTTGATTTTTCTTTCAGGTACCTGAACTTTTCACTCATTTTCCTTAACTGTCCATTCATTTATCTCAATTTTTATTAATTTACCTTCATTTATGCCAATTTTTTGTTTACTTACCTTCATCTACCTCAGTTCTTCATCCTCACTGTTTTATTCACTTACCTCAATTTTTATTCATTTGCTTCAGTCTTTTATTAATGTAGTACAATTCACATTCATTCCATGATTTACCTAAGTGCTTACATTCACTTATGTCAACCTTTTATCCCCACTTTCTATTCCGATATACAAATTTCTGATTAATTTAGATTCATTTGCGTCAGTTCCTCATTCACTTAACCACATTGCTCATCTATTTATATTCATTTCTCTTGATTTTTTATTCATTTGTCATTTCCTCAGTTTTTCATTTATTTACCTAAAATCTTTATTTATTTGCCTTTGTGCATTATTTCTTGTTCCAAGTTTATTTTACTCATTCACTTCAGTTTTTTTACATTAATAATTATGTCGTTATCAGGAGAAAGAAAACTGGCGTTCTACGGATCGGAGCGTGGAATGTCAGATCCCTTAATCGGGCAGGTAGGTTAGAAAATTTAAAAAGGGAAATGGATAGGTTGAAGTTAGATATAGTGGGAATTAGTGAAGTTCGGTGGCAGGAGGAACAAGACTTCTGGTCAGGCGACTACAGGGTTATAAACACAAAATCAAATAGGGGTAATGCAGGAGTAGGTTTAATAATGAATAGGAAAATAGGAATGCGGGTAAGCTACTACAAACAGCATAGTGAACGCATTATTGTGGCCAAGATAGATATGAAGCCCACGCCTACTACAGTAGTACAAGTTTATATGCCAACTAGCTCTGCAGATGATGAAGAAATTGAAGAAATGTATGATGAAATAAAAGAAACTATTCAGGTTGTGAAGGGAGACGAAAATTTAATAGTCATGGGTGACTGGAATTCAAGAGTAGGAAAAGGGAGAGAAGGAAACATAGTAGGTGAATATGGATTGGGGGACAGAAATGAAAGAGGAAGCCGCCTGGTCGAATTTTGCACAGAGCACAACATAATCATAACTAACACTTGGTTTAAGAATCATGAAAGAAGGTTGTATACATGGAAGAACCCTGGAGATACTAAAAGGTATCAGATAGATTATATAATGGTAAGACAGAGATTTAGGAACCAGGTTTTAAATTGTAAGACATTTCCAGGGGCAGATGTGGACTCTGACCATAATCTATTGGTTGTGACCTGTAGATTAAAACTGAAGAAACTGCAAAAAGGTGGGAATTTAAGGAGATGGGACCTGGATAAACTAAAAGAACCAGAGGTTGTACAGAGATTCAGGGAGAGCATAAGGGAGCAATTGACAGGAATGGGGGAAATAAATACAGTAGAAGAAGAATGGGTAGCTTTGAGGGATGAAGTAGTGAAGGCAGCAGAGGATCAAGTAGGTAAAAAGACGAGGGCTAGTAGAAATCCTTGGGTAACAGAAGAAATATTGAATTTAATTGATGAAAGGAGAAAATATAAAAATGCAGTAAGTGAAACAGGCAAAAAGGAATACAAACGTCTCAAAAATGAGATCGACAGGAAGTGCAAAATGGCTAAGCAGGGATGGCTAGAGGACAAATGTAAGGATGTAGAGGCCTATCTCACTAGGGGTAAGATAGATACCGCCTACAGGAAAATTAAAGAGACCTTTGGAGATAAGAGAACGACTTGTATGAATATCAAGAGCTCAGATGGAAACCCAGTTCTAAGCAAAGAAGGGAAAGCAGAAAGGTGGAAGGAGTATATAGAGGGTCTATACAAGGGCGATGTACTTGAGGACAACATTATGGAAATGGAAGAGGATGTAGATGAAGATGAAATGGGAGATATGATACTGCGGGAAGAGTTTGACAGAGGACTGAAAGATCTGAGTCGAAACAAGGCCCCCGGAGTAGACAATATTCCATTGGAACTACTGACGGCCGTGGGAGAGCCAGTCCTGACAAAACTCTACCATCTGGTGAGCAAGATGTATGATACAGGCGAAATACCCTCAGACTTCAAGAAGAATATAATAATTCCAATCCCAAAGAAAGCAGGTGTTGACAGATGTGAAAATTACCGAACTATCAGCTTAATAAGTCACAGCTGCAAAATACTAACACGAATTCTTTACAGACGAATGGAAAAACTAGTAGAAGCCAACCTCGGGGAAGATCAGTTTGGATTCCGTAGAAACACTGGAACACGTGAGGCAATACTGACCTTACGACTTATCTTAGAAGAAAGATTAAGGAAAGGCAAACCTACGTTTCTAGCATTTGTAGACTTAGAGAAAGCTTTTGACAATGTTGACTGGAATACTCTCTTTCAAATTCTAAAGGTGGCAGGGGTAAAATACAGGGAGCGAAGGGCTATTTACAATTTGTACAGAAACCAGATGGCAGTTATAAGAGTCGAGGGACATGAAAGGGAAGCAGTGGTTGGGAAGGGAGTAAGACAGGGTTGTAGCCTCTCCCCGATGTTGTTCAATCTGTATATTGAGCAAGCAGTAAAGGAAACAAAAGAAAAATTCGGAGTAGGTATTAAAATTCATGGAGAAGAAATAAAAACTTTGAGGTTCGCCGATGACATTGTAATTCTGTCAGAGACAGCAAAGGACTTGCAAGAGCAGTTGAATCGAATGGACAGTGTCTTGAAAGGAGGATAAAAGATGAACATCAACAAAAGCAAAACAAGGATAATGGAATGTAGTCTAATTAAGTCGGGTGATGCTGAGGGAATTACATTAGGAAATGAGGCACTTAAAGTAGTAAAGGAGTTTTGCTATTTGGGGAGCAAAATAACTGACGATGGCCGAAGTAGAGAGGATATAAAATGTAGGCTGGCAATGGCAAGGAAAGCGTTTCTGAAGAAGAGAAATTTGTTAACATCCAGTATTGATTTAAGTGTCAGGAAGTCTTTTCTGAAAGTTTTTGTATGGAGTGTAGCCATGTATGGAAGTGAAACATGGACGATAAATAGTTTGGACAAGAAGAGAATAGAAGCTTTCGAAATGTGGTGCTACAGAAAAATGCTGAAGATTAGATGGGTAGATCACATAACTAATGAGGAAGTATTGAATAGGATTGGGGAGAAGAGAAGTTTGTGGCACAACTTGACCAGAAGAAGGGATTGGTTGGTAGGACATGTTCTGAGGCATCAAGGGATCACCAATTTAGTATTGGAGGGCTGCGTGGAGGGTAAAAATCGTAGAGGGAGACCAAGAGATGAATACACTAAACAGATTCAGAAGGATGTAGGTTGCAGTAGGTACTGGGAGATGAAAAAGCTTGCACAGGATAGAGTAGCATGGAGAGCTGCATCAAACCAGTCTCAGGACTGAAGACCACAACAACAACAACATCAACAACAATTATTTTTGACAGTTGCCTCAAATATTCAGTGATTTACGTATATTTACCATCATTTACTTTCTTATTTACTCATTTACACTACTATACCATCATATGTCTCAATGTTTCATTCATTTACACTTATTTACCAACCTTTAACTTAATTTTTCATTCATTCACTATCATCTATGTTAATATTTCAATTCCTTACCATCAGTTATCCTATATTTTGTCCTCAATAACTTCAGTTTCGATTCATATACCCTCATTTACCTTCATTTCTTTTATTTAGCATATTTGTTATTTATTTACCGTAACTCTTTATTCATTTAACACAAATTTTTATCCAATAATCTCTTTTTTATTTATCTCATGTCTTCATTCATAGAACTTCATTTCACTCAGTTTTTCTTGATCAACTTTTCGTTCATGTACATCAATTTCTCATTCATTTAACTTTATTTATCATACTGTTCATTCAATTCCCTCAATGTGTTTTTCATTTACTTTCATTTTTCTTTAATTTATCTCTTTTTTCATTCATTTACCTTAATTCTTTATTCATTTACCTCAAATTTTTATTGATTAATCTAACTCAATTTTTCACATGCACTTTTTTCTTTTAGATCAGTTTTTTATTTGTTTATCTTTATTCACCACAGTTTTGTATTCACTCGGTCTTGCAGTAAGGTTTTCAATTTCAGCTCATGGGGTCCTGGGTTAGATTCCTGATGGGGTCAGGGATTTTCCCTGCCTCGAGGTGACTGGGTGTTGTTGTGTTGTCTTCATCAGCATTCATTTCCATTACAGTTGGAGGAAGGCAATAGCAAACCACCTCCACTACAAGCTTGCCTAGTCAGCAGTGCAGGTCTCATGCATCATTACCTATGTTTCTCAGAGTGTGGGACCACATCATCATCCTTCATTTAGCTCAACATTTTATGCATTTGCTTTTGTTTATCTTTGTTACACATCTCGTACATATTCTGTTGTCCATTCTATCATTATTACTTTTTGTTGTCCATTTGGATATTGTATTTTGCTCTCCATTCTTTGTTGCCATTTGTTGATCATTAGTTTTATTGTCCTTCTTTTGCTGTCGATTTGATGGTCATTATTTTTATTGTACATTTTTTCTTGCCTATTTTATCATCCTTACCTTTGGGTGTCCATCTTTTATTTCCATTTGGTGGACCTTTTGTTCTCTGTCCTTTGTTGTCCATTTGATGTTCATTATTTTGTGTTGTTCATTCTTTGTTGTCTGTGTGATGGTAATTTTTTTGAGTCCTTTTTTTTGCTGTCCATTTGATGATAATTTCTTGTCCATTTTTTGTTGTAGAATGAGTGAAAAATGAGTAATTTTATTTTTTCATAACTGACTTTTTGATATTTTCGGGAAAACATAGATAAACGTGTTTTCATTCATAATTTCGATAATTTTCGACGATATTTACTTGAAATACCACAACCTTTTCTTTAAGCTCAGCAGTAAAGCCCAAACTGTATCTACCATTCCTTTGAACAGTTCCTCGCATTATACCTTATTTCCACAGACAATTGCAGTACCACTAGCACTGTGAATTTTAAGATCTTTCTGAACTGTTCTTTCATTTGTTTCGTTTCTTGTTCGATGTAGATATTAGGGGATAGAGGACAAATATTGCATCCTTGGCTATGGTCTTTTTAATATGAGGATGTCTGTAATTCTTCCCTCATTGAGCTTTTACGTATTGCACAATATACGTTGTTCTCCATAGGTTCCTCCTATTTTACTCAGAATTTTGTATGTCTTGCATTGCTTTACATTATTGAATGCTTTATAGTCCAAAAAATGCTGTAATCAATGTTAAGGTGGTAAACTTTTGCAACAACAAGGATATAGAAAGATGGTTTATGGATAGCTGCCAGGTTGCAAGTAATATCTGCATGAATTTCATCCGCATAAGAATTAAAAGCATAGGCAGTACGGCAGAAGAAATAACGAACTGCACCGCTGGATGAGGGGTGGTTTGTGAGTGATAAACATTTTTGCATTCCATGAGAAGTAGCTGGACTGCTCTTTGAACACACAATAAGTATTGTTATTAATCAATTGACAGCTACTGTAGAGTAAGTACCTCTGCCTCAGATTTCCCTCCGTTTTGAGACATGCTCTTCCATGTTTCCTAATAATATATCATCATCATCGTCCATTAATTCAACATTTTAGTCTTATCTTAACTTTTTGAATCAACGAAAGAAGTTCTGTCTCGTTTTTCTACTTGACCATCCTGTCTATGTTTCATTTTCATTTCAGTGACAATTCCAGCTTCGAAACTAGTCTGTTCCCTGATGCATCTGTAACCTTTCCTGTGTTTGCTACCAATACTCACCATCCATTTCGTCATAATTCTCTGAGAACTACTCCAATTTTGAAAGTTTTTGGCACGAAGCGTTCTTACACCATTGTCAAACTTGTAAGACACTCTCTCCTTTTCAGACAGATGGTGATATGTGGTAGTCCATTGCCAGCCTTAGGTATTTCATGTACTACCCGTAATCTGGTTTATAATCATTACTATTGGAACTTGATTCCTGTAAGTTAATAAAATTGTTAACAATTGTAATCATTAGCATCAGTGATTACCATGAGTAAACCATCTTCCTTTATACTAATTACTTCTTCTTTTTCTTCCTGATAGCAGTTTTTCACCCCTCCACCTGTGGTGCTTGTGGCCTACCTCTTCAGAGCAAAGCGCAAGGCAAGCCATTTGCTAATAGCAGCTACCAGACACTGTCCCAACTTTTGTCTGGGCTGGCGCCTGTCATCCGCCTTCCTGCAAGTTTTGCATACTCCTACGCATTCTGCATGATGTGGTTGTTGAGATGCAGTGCTACGTTCACATAAGTAGTTAATGTTGCACCTTCACTCACAGAGCGTTTCAAGCAGAAACAATCGGACAAAGCATTCTACAGGGCACTGTTTTGTGCTGAAGTCTCCTTCCAGGAAAGTGAGAGGAGGCGCAGACGGTTTAATCTTCATTGGCACACGAAAACTGCGTGGACTTGCAGAGTAGAGAACAAAGTCACTGTTGATAGAGATCTTTTGACCACTGTTCGAGACAGGGAAGAATAACACACTTTTGCTTGGAACAAGTTGAAGGATACCTAGGTTCAGAGGTGGAAGAGAATATTTCACTTAGGGATTTGTTCTGGAGATCAGATGGAGAGATAATACGTCACAATCCGCTGCAGGTCGCAGCATTCACTACACTCCCGCTTTTGATTGCTGTATACGGTCAGAACTTGCAATTTGCTGGAGCAGGGTAGAAAAAATAACGTATATTGTAGGTATGCTTTTAGGATACGCCACATTTAATATTTCTATGCTTTCCAGAGTGTATAAGGATTCATGTTGACTCAGTGGAATGTAAGTTGCATGTGTCATTTTCCAGTCTGCTGACTGTTTCAAGCAATCACTGCTCAACCACTACAGCTTCTGTCTTCCGATGATTCATACGTAGTTTACACTCTTTCCCTATTCTCCCGAATGATCGAATATTTGCCATTTTTTTCTCATCTCAGATTCGTACTGACTCATGTTGACCACTGTAGCTTTTTGTTCCCTTGTCTGAGAAGACCCTGTAAGAGTTTGTTAATCATGTATGCTAGAATGGAGTTTTGTAATAAAAAGGGTGCACTGTGTACCACTTGTTCATAGTTAGATGAACATTCTATTTCATTTGTTTTGTGAGGTACAACACATGTCTCATATTTGTTAATTATCTGTTGTGTGACACATTTTTATTGAAAGCACCATCCAATGCGGGTAATTCTGACATCTACAGGGGTAAATCGAAAGCTCAGCCATGCCCTCACAACCAGAAATATAGTCACCTCTGTTTAGTTATAAAATCTTATTTGTTCGTTGATTTGTAGTGCTGTCCACGATGCTGTTGTAGTAAATGCCTTAAACACTAAAACTCATTGACTGGCTCTGTGAATTCATTGATAATGAGCGTAACTCGCTTTTAGTTCTATATATACATCATGTTAGTCTTCTCAAACCCACATGCGTCGCCGACGACGTTGAACGAAGCATGTATGGTTGTGCTCTACTTATAGGTACGTCAGATCGAACCCTTGTTGTAGGAAATTTTCATTGTCAATGAAGTTCATGATCAGCAGTCTCTGTAACGCTATTCTGGATTCTCTCCATTGTGTTTCATGAAGTGAGCCAGTGACAATGTTGACGGGGGTCTGTTTGTCGGATGAGGGACATTAAGCTCTGTTGGCGAATTAGTGCTGTTTGGGAGGAGTACGCCATGTACCAGCATTGGGTTGCAACCTCTCGTTTCCCTTCGTTCATAACAACATAAACCCAACGTTCCACTGTATAAGCACTAATCACAGTCATTCACACAACACCAATACATACATCACTCTTCATAGTAATTCAGTCTCTCAGTGGTCAATCACCTCCACTAGGACATTGCTTGGAACGGCGATGCAGGATTCCTGCATCTGCTCACACACACTCATTCCCCAGTAATAGGACTACCCTCACTTTAAGTCTCATCAAAACCGTCTTTCATGCTTCAGTGCAAAACTGCTCCATGACATACTTGTTTCAATTGATAGTTATCAGAACAAGAGGCAAATAGCGATATGTCTTCAGTAAACCTATGATGATTTAGGTTCACCTTATATCCATATATTTTCTCTTAAAGATATGAATACTCATTCTGTAACTACAGACAATTATTTTTCCTCTTATGGATTTGCATTTCCTGACACCCTTATCAGTTTTGACTTTTCCTTTATCCTGATGAAGTTTAATAGATGTTTTAGTACTGACACAAACATACTCTTCTGTATTACCAGCGATTAAAAGAAAGCTTTGTTTTTCAAAGGGTCATAATTTTGTGTTCATTTAAATTTAAAACAAATCTTTCACTAGATCTATAAAGTCTAAGTAAAACAGTAATTCACAATCGTTGCCATATTCTATAATGCTGATGATGACAAGCAAATGCGGTACTGTGCTGTGTTCTCTTCCAGTTTGTTTCAAATCCTTTGTGTAGTTAGGAATCTCATGTTCTTTAACAAATTTTTATTAGATGAGCAACGAACTTGAATTTTTAAAGCTCCTATCTGGATGACATGGACGACAATGCTTTCTTGTCCGTGTGATCTACATAGCTATAGGCATGACAGTGGTCGTGAAAATGATTGGAAAGACCTGACATCTCGGCCGCCTTGTGGCACTGGGGTGTTGTATGGGTAGTATCGCAATGTGTCCCGAGTATTATATGGCGAATTCAGTGATGGCACTGCTACACCGGCGAGTACTAGTATCGCCGCTGCATCTCTGACCTTGCGGCGCTGCAGGCTCTCGTCCAACTTGCCCGCCAATTAGAGCCTGTTGCCTCATTATATATCTAGCTGTGCAATGGGTTGCCTGCAGTTGTGTATTGACTGTACCAACAAATTATTCGCATTGTATGGCGCTAGTCTCAGATTTCGCCATGTGTTAGGTTTTCATCTTTGGATTACTCGTTTGAACTATGTTATTGTGCCATGCAGTCTTTGTTGTCTATTGACCTGTTGTTGTTGCCCTCATGTTCACGCGTGGCTAAGCTCTGTCGACTACCTGTGGACAAATTGCCAGCCTCTGCTGGGTGTTTGAGTCATTCTCGAACCTTGCTAGATCCTGGGCATAACAGTTTGCAACAGTAAAGTAAATGTTACATAGAAATAAAAGGTAATTAATTTTATTTGCTTCTTAATGTTGTTTTTTAGGAAAATAAAAATTAAATAGATTGTTACATTATTACCAGATAGGCATAACACCATTCTGTTTCAGATATGATCAGGTGAAAACACATAGAAATAAAACTGAAATTTAACATGTCTCCCTTACAATTTTATAAAAATGTTTAAAATTCGATGAGAAATTTCACACACTAAATGCAGGAAATCATAATACACATTTTTAAATTGGAGTAAAATCAGTAAAAGAATTTCTCATAGTTTTATACAGATTCCTAATCACATACAGATACGTCCGAAAATTTATGACTAATTTTTTGGTAACTATGTAAGTACTTGTAATATTTATAACGAAAATCGTTCACTTTCTAAGTATTATCTATTGGATACGGGCCAAATTTTTCATTAAAGATTTAACTGGTAGTGTCACAGCTATCAAGTATTCATACTGAACGAGTTGGAGCAGTGGTTAGCAAACTGGACTCGCATTCAGGAGTACAACAGTTCAATCCCAAGTCCAACAATCCTGATTAAGGTTTTCTGTGGTTTTCTGAAATAACTTCAGGCAATGGCAGAATGTTTCCTTTTGAAGACTATGGCCAACTTCATTCGCCATTCTTCCCTAATCCGATGGGACCGATGACCTCACTGTGTGGTTCCCCCCTTCCCCCACCCCACCCCAAATCAACAACTTAGTATTCACAATCACTATTTTCAGAACTATTTGTGGAGGGTCATGAATCTGTATGTAGGTAGAAGAAAATATTGTACTTTTCATACAATTTAAAATGTGTTATTGTAATTATTTGTTTTGTGTTAATAATAATTTTCCATGCAGGTGGACGTAATTTTGGGAATCATCTTGTTCATAGCAAAGAGGAAGCTGGTATATGTATCTTTTGTGTGCTTCCTGTTTTTTTCTTGTTGAGCAGAACAGCGACAGCATTGTCTTAGTTCTCATCATACTTCACAGATATTTTGTAAATAAGTTTTAGTTTCGCTTTTGGCTCCAGGGCCACATATTTATTGAAGGACCCGTCCACTTTCCACCCTGTATCTTGTATTCACTATTTGTTTACACCACCATCAGCTGATTTCGGCTGTAAGTGATTTTCAACTATATATGAATGAGAATGTAGGAGTTCTATGTACTTACTACAGTAAGTCTAGATTTTCTTTAGTAAACATGTATACTTCTAAGGCATCTCTTTCGTGGTTGTTGTTCTGGTCTTCAGTCCTGAGACTGGTTTGATGCAGCTCTCCATGCTACTCTATCCTGTGCAAGCTTCTTCATCTCCCAGTGCCTACTGCAGCCTACATCCTTCTGAATCTGCTTAGTGTATTCCTCTCTAGGTTTCCCTCTACGATTTTTACTCCCCACGCTGCCCTCCAATACTAAATTAGTGATCCCTCAGTGTCTCAGCATGTCCTACCAACCGATCCACTCTTCTAGTCAAGTTGTGCTACAAGCTCCTCTTCTTCTCAATTCTCTTCAATACCTCCTCATTTGTTATGTGATCTACCCATCTAACCTTCAGCATTCTTCTGTAACACCACATTTCGAAAACTTCTATTCTCTTCTTGTCTAAACTATTTATCGTCCACGTTTCACTTTCATACGTGGCTACACTCCATACAAATACTTTCAGAAAAGACTTACTGGCACTTAAATCTATACTCGATGTGAACAAATTTCTCTTTTTCAGAAACGATTTCCTTGCCATTTTGAGTCTACATTTTATATCCTCTCTACTACGACCATCATCAGTTATTTTGCTCCCCAAATAGCAAAACTCCTTTACTACTTTAAGTGTCTCATTTCCTAATCTAATTCCCTCAGCATCACCCTACTTAATTCGACTACATTCCATTATTCTCGTTTTGCTTTTGTTGATGTTCATCTTATACCCTCCTTTCAAGGCACTGTCCATTCCGTTCAACTGCTCTTCCAAGTCCTTTGTTGTCTCGTGGTACAAACTTAAAAGTAAATGGATGCTAAGATTTTCTCTGTTCTCAGATATTGTGCTACCAACTGTCATGATGAAATGTGGTCTCTACCAAATAACCTTCTCTTTTAATGAACTGCGACATCGTTAGTCCATTTAACTAAATCCAAATTTTGCTCTCTTGAAAGACTTGGCGGTAAAGTGGGCATCAATTTTGGCCGTTAGGTGGAAGGATACTCTACAGTCCCAAGAGCAACTAAAGAACACAATATACCCCGCTACCATCGGCACTATATGATCACATACTGCAAACTAACGTGTGTCCAGGAAGTAAGGAAGAATTTGAATCTGGCGCCGTTTTGTCGTATGATAGTTGACAGCAATGGTTTTTTCAGGTTTATTATCTGCGACCCTTCCCGTTAGTAGCCTGATAGCTTTTGTGTGGTGAGCATTATTTTCGTCATACAGCAGATGATAGCTGAGCAATGTATGTAAGTCATAAAAAGATTTTACAAAAACAGTGAAAGTCCCACGGCAGCCGTTCGTGAATTGCGTGTGACACTCGGACGTAATGCTGCTCCAACAGAATCATCTGTTCGGAAGGTGATCCAGAAGTTTGAGACCATGGGTTGTGTTTCAACCGTTAAGAAAACAGGACGACCGCATTCTATTCGAACACAAGAAAACATTCCTGCCGCGCGTGACAATTCACTACATGAAATCCTTTCAAAAGATCTGAAAGTAATGCGTACAAGATTCAGCTAACCCAAAAGTTGAAGCCAGCAGATCATGTAAATATACGTCGATTTGCGCACTCGGTCTTGGCTCGACAATCGGCGAACGAGAACTTCACAAAAATAATAATTTCCTCAGATGAGCCGCACTCCCACTTCAGTGGGTACACCAGTAAGCAGATACGCAGAATTTGGGCTAACGGAAATCCGACACTGAAATACGAAATTCATCCCAACGCGCTACTGTGTGGAGTGGGCAGTAGAAGTGATCAGCTCGTATTTTTTTTTTAATATTGTGGGAATTGCCGTCACTGTGAACGGCGACCCTTATCGAATCATGCTTTCTGACTGGTTTTCCCTCTTATTAAAGAAAATTAGGATTTTTGGTTTCAACAAGGTGGTGCGACGTATCACACATCCCGTAAAACGATTACTCTGCTGAATGAAAAGTATCCGTGAAATCAGAAGTGTATGTGAACAAACCATCAACAACACCTCAATTGAAAAGTGAAATTAAAACTTTTATTAACGGCGTACCAAAAGATGTTTGTGAACGCATCATCCACAACTTCAATGAACGCACTGCTCTTCACTGCATGGCCTTGCGTGGTCATATGGGGGACATAATCTTTCATAGGTAAATGGGAGAAGTTACGTAATGGTTGTAACAAAATTTCATTTTCAATATTTTTTTATGTCTATAGTACTTTAATATCTGTCCCTACTTCCCAGATACACTCTATAAGGAATGCTTCCCATTTGGTTAGGCTAGGGAAGAATCTGGACGATTCTTTCAGGTCAGCCCTCACTTGTTTGTCTATACTTGGTTGAGATGCGTAGCAGTTTCCTATCCATTTCCATTAAATATGTGAGTACCTTGCCGTCAGGATAGCTTGTTCCAATATTACTCATCACTGCAACATAATACCTCATCTCCACCTTGTTAGACCTTTCATAAAGTAATTAAAAAGTAAGTAAAAAATGAGTAGCTGCAATAGAACAGTCTGATGTATCTAGAGTACTTGTGTATAAAGAGTGTGTATGCGTTAGTGTGTGTACGTCTTTTAATGTTTCATTAAATGTCTGATTTCATAATACACTACTTAGTCTTGTTTTTAAATGAGAAAGATACCCTATTACTGTGTTATGTAATGGTAGTAGGGAGGGGTTAACTTTTCCCTTCCACAGAGTGGTCACTGTCAGGAAAGCTACAGCATATGGACCTCTCCTGCAAGTAGTAAAAGAAATACGAATTGAAAGGGATAAATTATTCAATCACTCTTGTTGACTGTGAATAAATTTCACCAGTCACCATCACACAACACCTAATCAATCTTAACTAAAGTAAGTGCTCGTTTGTTTTTGACAAGAGCTGGAAATTATTGGCTAATTTAATCTAGTACACCTCAATAATCATAAACAACTTTTCATGATATACATTTCTGATTTCCCTATTTGAAGAAATATTTGTTTTTACCCTTCATACGTTTCGGTTGTGTATCTTATTAGTCTACGATTACATCAAATTCTATCCTGTAAACTTTATTTTTGGTTTCATGGAAAAAGACGGTTACTAAACAGTTCCATTTGCATTTGTCAGCTCCATTTCCTTTTTTACTGTACTTGGGAGGAGGCTAATGAGAACAATCTACTCTTTTCAGTAAGTTCAACTATGGTATAACCTTTCTCCTGTCTGGTATGTGCCGACAGTTTCCCATTACAGAGCTATTGCTTCCTGCCTTACCGTTACATTAAAATCTTCTGTTATCAACTTTTAGTTGATTACCTAGAAATTATGCATCGCTGAAACTAACCTTGGAAATCTTCTGATAAACTTTTAAACACCTGAAAAATTGTCTAACATATAATTTGGTCAGAAATCTCCGCCAAACGTATTTCCACCGATTCCTTAATAACTGAATCTCAGAAGGGTCTAGTAGGCGATGATTTTTGTCACAGAACAGGGAGACACAATGCTTGAATATGGCTAACTTACTGGACTGCGAAAGGCGAGTGTGTCGATCGTGTTCAACTCTGTGTGGGCGTTGTTTGACCAGTGTAGGCTTCGCCATACTCGCAACATGTTCTGTAAATTCCAGCCCTCCACAGTTCCAGGTCATCGTTTGCCGAACCGAGAAAAGCACAAGTCTTTCTAGGTGGGCTGAAGATTGCCTTGAGATTATGTTTCCTGAAGACTATGGATAAGGTTGACGAAATATTTCCGTCATATGGGAGCAACGCCCTGAACTGCAACCACAACTTCTCCTTTTGATCTTGTGGGATGTCAATATCCATTGTCTTTGAACACACACTGTAGACGATCCAGCTCCTCCTCAATGCTGTGCCCATCAGACAACTTCCCACAATTCTTACTGCTGCAAAATTCATTCAAATGGATGAAATAAATGCCCCTGTGTCAAAAAATTGTATCCCGAGTAAAACAAGAAAATTACACGAACAAAAGCCCTTTACAACGCTTCCCATGGCTCCCTTGATTCGTCTATAATTAACCACATTCAATAATATCTATCAAAATACACACAGTATCCTACCTATCCTTTTGCGCGATATTAGTATGTAGGGCATTTTGCTCGCAGCCTATACGCTAGATTCTGTATCCATTCTCCATCTTTGGCCCCATGTCTTCTTCCCAGACAGCGATGCTGGAACCTGCAGTAAGACGTGTGGAGCGCATTTGAAAGATTTAATGTCCACCACTTGGACAATGGTTCTCCACGTTGACCTGTGAAGTCAATTCCACTACTTGTGTATCCTGTAATATCATAATCACCATCGTCATTATCTCCTTCCAAAGATTAGGCGTTATAGCCACCTGTTTTGGACTCCATCATTCATCCACTTCTCATAAGGAATACCTAGTTCTCTCTTTACAGTTGGCTGATAATTCGTAATTTTTTTGCAACCTATTTTCTATCATATCATCAAAATGACACATTTAGTTCATTCTATTCTCTTCCAACTTATCGTTAACTGAAGGATTTTTTAATCTGATCCCTTCGTTTCATTCCTTTTTTATTCTTTTTATTACAGACCCTGACATATCTAATGGAATTCATCTGTGCTGCATGTGTATGTGACTTTTCTTTTTCTTACTATTGCCCATGATTGAGAACCGTGTGCAAGAGTAGGTACAAAGAAAACATTTTGGAATTTCGCTTGTGTTTCCTTTTTTGTTTTTATTCCCAAAGCTCTTCCAATTGTTTAGCAGATAGCTTGAAATTGATTGACCTTCTTCTAAATGTCATTGTCGTAGTTACAACTAATAACACATCATAGGTAACTGAAATGAGATACATGTTCTAATTCGGTATTTTATTATTATATTCTGTCTGACAGTATTTTTCCCTTTGAAAGCCATTATCTCTGTCGTGTTTGCAGACATTAATAAATTGTAGTATACTACGTTTTTTCTCTATCTTATACTGCTCTTTGTAAATTATTTTGTTTCCTGTATAATTATCTCGTCTTCAGCTTATAATAGATTACTTATCTTTATGCTTGACCTATTTTAATTCCTAGCTGTATTTTGACTTTCTGATTCGTAACCAGGTCATGAAAATACAAAAAAGATTTATATCACAAGATAACTTTATTTCACCAGACCCTTCTGTATATACAGGCTAGTGACCATCACCCACTGGCCATGTCAAAACGCTGGCAATTTACCAATACACCATCCCATTTCATCCTGATGTACAAGTATCGTAATGTCCTCCTTCTGCACTCACTTCCACACATCCTTCAATGTTATAGCAAAGTTCTGCATGGGTTCCTCATTTTTCCTAACTTTGGTTAATAAGTCAAAATGTTTAAGGCATTTTCCTTCTGTATACCACCATATAAAATTAGAGACTGCTGCTGTCGTGCACTTTTGAATTATATGCAGACACACCATATGGTAAGTAAATATCCCAGTCGTTATGGGGGCTATCGACAATTATGTGGTAAACATGCTGAGCCTTCCCTTTAGCCTCTGCGTGCAGTGGATTAGTTCTTATTTCTCCACTATGTAACAGGTGGCACAGCTGTTTCATTGGTTCTGATGTGAAGCTGATGCCTTGATCCGTGATTATCATCTCAGGGATACCAAACGTCAACAACCTGTCATTTCCCATTGCAAACACTACCGTACTCAATAGTTGAAGATGAATGGCAATTATTGCGATCTATCACAACAGAACAAGAACAAGAGAAAACAAGAGAAAATTTCTCAGATTAACACAGACATATGGATTTTTTTCTCTACAAATACTGAACGTCTACATTGTAGATACAATAACGGAAATAAAAGTAACATTTAGGAGTTGGATTAAAATTTGATGTGAAAGGAATTTAATTATAAGATTCAGTGCTGTCATTGCTATCCTCAGTGAGAATGTGGAGGAATTAAAGAGGCTTCTGAATAAACTGTACAGTATAATGAGCATGAAATATAACCTGAGAGTAAACGAAAGATAGACGAAAGTAATAAGTAATGAGGAGTAGCAGAAATGAAATTATCGATGAAATAAATAGCAGAACTGAGGTTCACCTTGCTGTAGACAATGTGAAGAGATTATACTACCTTGGAACCATAATAACATGAGGTGGACAAAACTAGGAGCATCTAAGTAGTAGACTATCACAGACAAAGGGGGCATTCCTCACTAATACATGCTTGCTGATATCGAATATAGTGCTTAAGTTGAGAAATATCTTTATGAGAATGTACGATAGGTGCAAAACATTGTATAGAAGTGAATCATGGACTGTGGTAAAATGCAAGGATTAGATTCGAACCATCAGCTATGTGGAGGAATAACGCTGAAAGTTAAATGGACTCAGATTCGTCGAGGAATGGAATGTATGGAGAACATTTACTAAAAAAAGTGAAAGGATGGCAAGAAGTGTATGAAAACATGAGGTGATGAGTTAGACTGTAGTGTACAGAACTGAAGAGGGCAAAGCCCATATGGGTGAATAGAGGTTTGGATTTGTCTAACAAATTATCGTGCAAGTGCTTCTCTTATGTTTGTATAAGATAGGAAATAGTGGAAACCGGAATGAGAGGCGTCGGCATACCAATCTGTTTTCGGGAAAAATCGCAGAACGACGGCTGTTCTTCTAAAAGTGGCTGTGGAGAAACATGAGGCAACTATTATGTGGTTTTTGGATTTCAGTTAAGCATTCGACACAGTCCACTGTGATATTCTACTTGTTAAATCCAAGAGTGAAAAAATTTTCTTCAAGTGCCGTGCAATGGTTCCACTCCTAGCTTACATACCGATGTGTGTAATGATGAGAACGAGGTGGTCATAATGGTATAATGTAGCATCAGGGGTCCCACAAGGATCAGTATTAGGACTGTTACTTTTCTCATTGAATGATAGTGTTGAGTCGACTATTATCTTCCATTCCAAATAGCACTTACACGCTGGCGACCTTCAGGTATACGTAAAAGCAAGCCCAAGATATCTGTGCACAACTATTCAGAACGTAAATGCTCACTTAGTTGCTTTGTCAGAACAGGCACGGATCATAGAGACATAATGCATCTAAGGCACAAGAAATCTTAGTCACTCATAGGAGACTTTTTAGACTTTAGTTCAGAGTATCTCTTCCATCCCTAATGCTGAACAAATCTGAACTCACCTTTCTTTTCCTGCAAAGAGTTTGGGAATAATTTTGTACTACTCCCTAGATTGGATTGAACACACAACTGCAGCCAGTAATATGTCAGCATTATTTCATTCATCAAGGGAATATAAAAAATCATTTACTCTCTAGCTTAAAAAGAAACTCGTACAGTCACTAATACTGACCACCTTTGATTATGGAGGTCCTGTGCGACAAGGTTCAAAAAATGGTTCAAATGGCTCTGAGCACTATGGGACTTAAAATCTCAGGTCGTCAGTCCCCTAGAACGTAGAACTACTTAAACCTAACTAACCTAAGGACACACACATCCATGCCCGACGCAGGTTTCGAACCTGCGACCGTAGCGGTCGCGCGGTTCCAGACTGAAGCGCCTAGAACCGCTCGGCCACCATTGGCCGGCTGTTCGACAAGGACTTTCATATGAGAGCTCACGGCTGCTAGGGCTAGCAATGAATAGCTTATATGCGATACATTTATAATGTACGCTATTTCTACCAAATCATTCCTGTGTATCATCAGTTATCATGAGTACATGATGATAAGCACAGACGTTATCATACCCTGTGTTTGCTTTATCCGCTTTTCAATCATTGCGCTCCTACCTGTTTATCTTCTAAATGTTCAAATGTGTGAGCTCATCGGTCAACAGACTTACACACTACTTAAACTAACTTAAAGTAACTTATGCTAAGAACAACACACACAGCCATGCCTGAGGGAGGACTTAAACTCCGACAGGAGGGGCCGCACTATCCGTGACATGGCCCCTCAAACCGCACGGCCACTCCGGGCGGCTGTTTATCTCCAACCCTCACACTACTATCTGGACAACACAGCAAAAATACTGTTCTCAGCAAAGTAAATCCTCTCTGTACCACTAAACCCCACTGCCATGTTCTCGAAATCATTTTACATATTAGGAACCCGAGTTTAAAAAAATCTTCTTCAAATACATATTAAAATTCTTTCAAACTTCAAAAGGCAGCTAATAGCCTGCTTTCTATCAAAATAGCTATCTTCTTCTTGCAGCTCACTCTCGTCGATCCTCCCTTCAATACCACTTTTCTCTCCCCTTGTCTAAAGAGTTCTCTCTTAGAATTCTCTCCCTTCGTAGTAGACACTGTCACTTTCATTTCAATCCCCTCCCCTTTATTACCCCTTCCACTTCTTCTAATAAAAACAAGGCTTCAAAAGTGCTAAATTAGTCGATGTCAATCTTTACTCCTTTATTAACTTATTGTTATTGTTATTAGAGCTATTATTATTACTCTTTCAAATTACCACTTTTTATTAAGAAAGGAAGTAGTTATAATTGAGTTTCTTATGAAAAAATGAATTAATTTCATTCTTAATTCCGCCGTTACTGTATCATCATTATTAGTGTTATTATTATTATTATTATTGCTGATCATTATTCATATAAATAATGCAAAAAATAATGTTATTGTCATTGTTGCTTTTTTTGTACGTGTTGTTCCTAGTGAGCTGTAAGAGAGGGCCTTAGGCCCTAATATGGTCAGGTTAAATAAGCAATAAGTAAATAAATAAATAAATATAAATGTCAAGCTCTCTCAGGGCCTAAAATCGAGACACGGGGTACTCTCTAACTTGCTTTATTACATAGTGAGAAATATTATCCTTGTTAACTCCAACCCTATCACTGTGATCCTGAGGCTCTGAGCACTATGGGACTTAACATCTGTGGTCATCAGTCCCGTAGAACTTAGAACTACTTAAACCTAACTAACCTAAAGACATCACACACATCCATGCCCGAGGCAGGATTCGAACCTGCGACCGGAGCAGTCGCGCGGTTCCGGACTGAGCGCCTGAACCGCTAGACCACCGCAGCCGGCATGTGATCCTGAGGAGTGCTAAACAAATTTGGCAGACCCTATCGAATCACTGAGAAGACAGACGACGGTGTTACAGACATATAAAACAAAGAATGTCTGGCTCACTCTGAGTCCCCAGGTGAAGCTGCAGGCGATAGGGACGATCGCATCTAAGATGACGTCCAGAGGCGGCGGGTCGATGACGATTTCCACGAGGCTCCCGACGAGGACGGCGAGATGCTGGAATAACAGCACGGCCGTGATCAGAGACTTGGCACCCGCTGGCTGGCCTCCGGGCGGTTGCCACAGCCCGATTCCGCGCATGACCACGGCGCAAGGTCCCAGAAGCGCTTCCACCTCCTTTGTCGTGTCCCACATCTGCTGCCAAACATAAAGCACAGTTGAAAAAAACCGAAGCGTAGACACAGTCCTACACTACTAACCATTAAAATTGCTACACCACGAAGATAACGCGCTACAGACGCGAAATTTAGCCGACAGCAAGAAGATGCTGTGATATTCAAATGATTAGCTTTTCAGTGCATTCACACCAGGTGCTGACATGAGTAAAGTTTCCAATCGATTTCTCATACACAGACGGCAGTTGACCGGCGTTGTTTACCATCACGTTTCCGACTTTGATAAAGGTCGGATTGCAGCCTATCGCGATTGCGGTTTATCGTATCGCGACCTTGCTGCTCGCATTGGTCGTGATCCAATGACTGTTAGAAGAATATGGATTCGGTGGGTTCAGGAGGGTAATACGGAACGCCGTGCAGGATTCCAACGGCCTCGTATCACTAGCGGTCGAGATGACAGGCATCTTATTCGCATGGATGTAACGGATCGTGCAGCCACGTCTCGATCCCTGAGTCAACAGATAGGGACGTTTGCAAGACAACAACCAGCTGCACGAACAGTTCGACGACGTTTGCAGCAGCTTGGACTATCATCTCGGAGACCATCACTGCTGTTACCCTTGACGCTGCATCACAGACAGGAGCGCCTGCGACGGTGTACTCATCGACGAACCTGGGTCCATGAATGGCAAAACGTCATTTTCTCGGATGAATCGAGGTTCTGTTTGCAGCATCATGTTGGTCGCGTCCGTGTTTGGCGACATCACGGTGAAGGCACATTGGAAGCGTGTATTCGTCATCGCCATACTGGCGTATCACCCGGCGTGATGGTATGGGGTGCCATAGGTTACACGTCTCGATCACCTCTTGTTCCCACTGACGGCACTTTGAACAGTGGACGTTACATTTCAGATGTGTTACGACCCGTGGCTCTACCCTTCTTTCGATCCCTGCGAAACCCTACATATCAGCAGGATTATGCACGACTTCATGTTGCAGGTCCTGTAGGGGCCTTTGTGGATACAGAAAATGTGTGAATGCTGCCCTGGCCAGCATATTCTCCACATCTGTCACCAACCGAAAACGTCTGGTCAATGGTGGCCGAGCAACTGGCTCGTCACAATACGCCAGTCACTACTCTTGATGAACTGTGGTATCGTGTTGAAGCTGCATGTGCAGTTATACCTGTACACGCCATCCAATCTCTGTTTGACTCAATGCCCAGTCGTATCAAGGCCGTTATTACGGCCAGGGGTGGTTGTTCTGGGTACTGATTTCCCAGGATCTAGGCACCCAGTTTGCGTGAAAATGTAATCGCGTGTCAGTTCTAGTATAATATCTTTGTCCAATGAATACCCGTTTATCATCTGCATTTCTTCTTCTGTGGCAATTTTAATGGCCAGTAGTATTGTTGATACTGGATATACTCACCTTCCAGTTCAAAGTAGTGCACGCTGTTATCAAGCAGTGCGAGCTCGCGAAGTAATCGAGAGAATATGCTATACAGGCCAGCAAGTTAACGTCACTAAATGTACTGATGACAAGCAAGAAAGAAAGATGACGGAACTTGCAGGCAATATGTGAGGAAGTTGGTGGTGCACAAATTACAGCAAGAAGGAGTGATGCTGCGTCACGTATCTATAAGTACATGCCTGGGGACTGAGAGGGTACTTGCTAGAATCCCAGTGCAACCACAGATATTTCTCAGTCTTTCTTTAACCTTGTCGCCACATTTCAAGGTCGTGAAGAAACGCCGCGGATTCCAAACTAGACTGTAGGTCCCATCTCCCCAGTAGCTTTGCTGTGGGATGCAAGTAACCTAAGAGATGCCCAAGAAAGCAACTCCACCTGGCCATTGAGCCACACAGAATTATTAGTGTAGTGCACTAATTAAACGTCCGATTGACCATGTGGGTAAATGCGTTACTATGCAGTGACTTCTTATGTTTTGAACAATACAAACACGAACTTTGCGAAAACTTCACTTTTTTCCCTCACGGAACTTTACTTCAGTACTAGCAAGGAAACAAGGATCAACTTCTAGTTGTAAGGTGTCAGGCAAATTCAACACCTTCCGTGAAAACCCTGATATGATAAGCAAATCCGGCAGTATGACACATAGCTCCGAACAAATCCTGACATTAAATTAACCAACGTAATACGATCAACGAGTGAGCAAATGGAATACCACAGACTAACACAAGAACGCCTAAATGCATGTTATACCTTCCCACCGTGAAACAGACGCAGTTCCGAGGGAAGAAACAAGAACAGAAGCCGAGAGCAGAACCGTTTTAAGATAGAAGGCCCTACGATAAGGGACAGACACCCACGTCGCCAGCCAACCACCAGGACCACCCCCCATCCCATGTTAAAAGATAGAGCCCTCCAGAAGAACAGTATAGATCTTATGATAACACTAAAAGGGCCACACCAGTTGCAAGTTTTAGCATGACACTTTTTCGCGTCTCTATTACGTTGCAAACGTTAAAAACACTGCCCCACCACGAAAAGTAACCGCCACGACCACCCCCAAGCCCATGTTAAAAGATGGAGCCCTCCAGAAGAACAGTATGGATCTTACGATAACACTAAAAGGGCCACACCATCTGCAAGTTTTAGCGTGAGACTTTTTCACACCTCTGTTACGTTGCAAACGTTAAAAACATTGCCCCACCACGAAAAGTATAACGTTTCTCATTGGATAGACAGAATTTTTGTAGGCGGAGCTTAAGGTTAACATGAGACCCTGATTGGTCGGATGAAAACACAGCCAGATAGTTTTTTTTAAATAAACTTCGTAAAATTGTAGTAAGGAGAAGTTAGGAGAGAGTTGCTTCCGAGACGGCGAGGTGCGTGGAGCTGTGCCGCCCACTGCCCCCTGACGAACACCGACAAGCTAATGAACGCATGCGATGCAGCATTTTGGAGCGCATAAGGCTTCACTCAGAACTGCAGAAGTCTCATCTGTTACATCCCCTTTTTACGAAATACTAGTGTCGATCGTCAATTAAAGCTCATAGTGTTCACATTTGCCACTTGAAATAAAAATCTGAAACGCGATGATTTTTATGTTATATAGTTATTGAGAAGCCACATCAGCCACTGTAATTTACGACAAGTTAGATAAGTCATTAAAAATAATTGAGGGTCACTGTAGACCATTTTGATAGTTTTCTCTTTTGTGAAATTTAATTTAAACCTAGATTATAGATGTGATATGGCATAGGTCATACTTCGATCCATTGTAGAACTTGGAAACCCACTCAGGGAATATTCGTTCACATTTTTGTTTATCGCAGTTGGTTTTTATCATCCTGTATTAAAATATTTCCTTTTGTCAATAGTGCAATTTATAAACAATGTTTTGTGAGTAGAATAAAATTTCCAATGGTAAACATAACTGCTTTTTCGACGTTATTTTACCAGCTAACTAAAAATAGGAAAGCCTTGAACCCCTTCCACTAAATTTAGTTAGTATTAAGATTCTTTTACAGGGAGTGCAGTGGAGCTGACGCTGAATCATTAAGTATTTGGTTATATCATCGCTAGTCTCACTGAACTCTTCTGAATTCTACATGTCATGTGTGGTCTGGCGTCTCCTTACCAGCAACAGGTCCCAGGTTCAAACTAGTCAATTCCCTAAAAAACACGCTCAGAGCGTCGTTGCGCGAAAGGCGGAGGGAGACACTACTTAGAACAACCAGACACCACGCAGAATGTTAGATAGTATGTGTGCAAAAGAGTGCCACAGTAAAAAAAATAATATTTTTACGGTAAGATGAAGCATATTTTCAGTAACTGACATATTGCGAGACATAAATATGCGAGCTCTTAAGCTTTTATATAATTATTTATTACCCAATATCACTTGATGATTACAAAATTCACAAAAATCCTGGTTTCCACAAATGATTGCTACCCTGAGATATTAATCCACTAACAGTTTCCTTATGATGTACAGGATGACCCAGAAATGTTGCAACAAATTTCGACTAGTTTTAGAATGTGTCTTGAGGAACAAATCTAGGATAGCAACCCATGTCCAGAAAAGTCATCCAACTACGGTACAGTACCGTGAAGTTATGGCACCAGCGCCTACTGCGACGCCACCCGTTCGGCAGAAAGCGTGACCTTGCACGCTGATGGACCGCAAGCGGAATGTCTCGCAATGTAGTTTGTGATTCTATGATGGCAGCTAGTGTAGAAGATGGAGCCAGCTAACTGCTGCGTTGAAAGGCCTTGTCTCCTATGAAAGAGAGCCTCTGTTGCCTCCGTGGACAACAATTTGAGACAGCGTTTCCCCACGCATTTTGTTTCTATCCTGTGTGCCAAAAAACGTTGGAGATTTTAGTGTTCCAGGAGAAAACCCGTGTCCGAAATCGTGATCCACCACGGCAATAGAACTTCGTGTTCGTAGTAGACGAGTTCTTCTTACGAAGCAACTAGCTCCATCTTCTGCATTGGCGATCGTAGCAGTCAGTTGTCATCACTGAGTTACAAACAACATTGCGAGACCTCCACCTGTCAACCACCATCGTAGAAAGTCACGTTTGCTGCCGAAAAGGTTACCTACCGGCAGGCTGTGGCGTCTGTATCGTCGACACTCTGCAGCGTCGTAGGATGACGTTTCCGGACATGGGTTCCTATCCTAGATTTGTTCCTCAAGACACCCCCTAGAACCCCTCGAACTTCGTCGCCACGTTGCTCGGACATCCTATATATAAATTCCAGTTATGCACTAGTTTTAGAATGTGTCTTCAGGAACAAATCTAGGATAGCAACCCATGTCCAGAAAAATTTCATGACGTTCAGAGTGCATATCTGCAATTGTTACATATTATAACGAAGTGGATCAGTGACACATGAAGATGTCAGTAAAATGCCGAAACTGGTACTGAGAACGAGGTAATTATTAAGCGATTTTGATATTGTAATTTGTTGTACAAATAAAACAATAGTATAGCAACAGCCAGCGTTTATTCAGACGAAGTGTAGGTTCATGCACTTGACTAGGCGATTAACATTGTCGTAGTGTATGTAGACTATTGAGAAATAAAAGTGGAGGTGAGTACTGAATATTTGTTCAGTTCTGGGAATCAGTGTACTGACGTGTAGCTTTCCTCTGTAAGAATAATGGAGAGTACGAAGTTAACAACTCGCTCCCTTTCTGCCGGGCGTAAACTCTACAGTGTAGCCATCCTCACACGTATTCATTTCGCTTTGCCAGTTAATATAAGGACGACATTTGATATGGGACGTGGCCTCGAGCGTACACGAGAGTGGTGGCTGCCGCAGGAAGAAGAGCGCTGAAGGCCTGGCATTCTACACCTGTGATTTGTGCTTTCACTGAAGTAAAACTTCGACTTGGTCATAGGGTTCACAGATTCTTCCCGTCTCGTGTAAGCCATACACGAACCTGTTGCTGGACCTTAGGTTAGTCTATGCACTGATCTCAAAATAAAAGAAAACAGCAAACATGTACAATAATGGCAAAGAGGGCTCACAAACTTTTTCAAGGTTGGCGGTGCTGTAAACAAGGTACTGTACAGGACATACTATGGTGGTATCTTACTCGTACATAACGATAGTTGCCGCCGCAATATAGCATCGCTGGCGGTAGCCACACTCACACTCGGAGGCACTTCGATACGTGATGCTAAGCAGTCGTTACCTAGACATGGCTCCGACATAATTATTCATGCTATACAATAGAGAAGCTTCAGTGTTGACAATGAGAGCTGTTGCAATATTTGTAAAGAGTCTTCTTGCACTTGGGGAAATACAAGTTAAGTAAATTTTCTGTTTACTGTGTTTACTTGTTTGCTAATCATTTCTGCCCCTGTCTAGCATTCCCACAACGACAGATGCTGCACCACTCCCTAGCCCACTACTCTTTACCCCTGTCTGTGAAGTCGTGCACAACAAGTTTGAAATACCCTCCATGTAAATTTAGCGTGTTAAGTGCCTGCATAAGAGTCGACTTGAACCTCCTTACTGTCGTCCAGCCTAAGTGCTTTGCCCTCAGACTTCCTTCCACTGCCAAACCGACGATTCGTGAATGCCTCATGCATCCTATTCTTTTTGTCAAGTTTCTTCCTCATTCCATTCAAAAGATCTAGTTTTCAGCTTTCTTCTGTAGAACTATACATTACTAGCCTCTATTCTCGTCACGACTGTATTGTTTATTGCCATTGATCAACGGCATGAGGATGTAGAAGGCAATGGAAACCACTGCATTAAGGACACATAAAGTGTACCTAAAGGATATGTAACTTGTAATTGGAAAAGTTTCATCATGATATGTCCATTGATAAAAGATCCCACACTATTCCTCCATTCAGATCTCCGGCTGGGGACTGCGAAGGGGTGGGTGACCATGAGAAAAATATTGAAGAACCAACGAAAGGGCAACATTGCAAGAGTCGGGGCGCGGAATGTCAGAAATCTAAAAGTGATAGGGAAACGAGAAAATCTGAAAGTGGAAACGTAGAGGCCCAATCTAGACATAGTGGGGATAAGTGAAGTCAAATAGAAAGACGTTTAGGATTATAGCAAGAGCAGCAGAAAATCGTATAACAGGAGTAGGATTCGTTGTCAATAGAAAGTTCGGGCCGAGAGTGTGTTACTGTGAACAGTTCAGTGTTAGGGTTGTTATCATCAGAATTGACAGCTAATTAACACCGCCAACATTGGATCAGATATACATGCCGACTTTGCTAGGGAAGGATGAAGAGACAGATAAACTATATGAGGATACTGGGCGGGTAATTCAGTACGTGAAGGGAGAGAAAAATCTAATAGTCACGGGCGATTGGAATGCGACTGTAGGGCAGAGAGCAGAAGAAAGAGTTACGGGAGAATATGGGATAGGTACTAGGAATAAAAGAGGAGCTGTGTTCAAGAATCCCAAGAGGAGGAGGTGTACTTGGAAAAGGCTGAGAGATACGGGAAGATTACAGTTAAACTATGTCGCGGTGCGGCAGAGATTCCGAAATCAGATACTGGATTGTAAGGCATACCGATGAGCGTATATAGACTCAGATCGTAATTCAGTAATGATGCAGAATAGGATGAAATTCAGAAAGAATTAAAGCCCAAAGAAATTGGATACAGAGAGACTAAGGAATGAAGAAATAGGCTTGAAGTTCTCTGAGGCTGCGATAATAGTACAGGAGGCAGTACAGCTGAAGAGGAATGGACGTCTTAAATAAAGACAATCACAGTAGTTGGAAAGTAAAACATAAGTAAAAAGAAGGTAACTGACAAGGAACCGTGGATAACAGGAGAAACAAATCAGTAGATCGACGAAAGAAGATATGTTCGGACAAATTCAGGAATACAGAAACACAAGCCACTTAGGAATGAAGTAAACAGGAAGTGCAGGGCAGCTAAGGCGAAATAGCTGCATGAAAACTGTGGAGAATGCGAAAGAGAAAAGTCAAAACAGCCTTGAGTGAAATTAAACACAAGGTCGTTAACATTAAGAATGCAATGGCAATTCCTCTGTTAAAGCAGAGGAGAGAGCAGATAGAGGAGGATTTTTCTGATGACTTAATACGAGTAGAAGAAGAAACATGTGTGGACGGTGATGAGGAAGGGGATCAAATACTATAATTGTAAGTTAAAATACCCATAGACGATTTAAGATCAAATAAGGCTGAAGGAATAGATAAAATTCCACGAGAATTTCTGAAATCCTTGGGGGAAGTGGCGACAGAACGATTATTAACATTGATGTGTGGAGTGTATTAGACTGATGATATACCATCAGACTTTCGGAAATACGTCATCACAGATGACGCCGAAGACAGTAAGAGCCGACAAGTGCGAGAATTATAGCACAGTCACATTAACAGCTCATGCATCCAAGTTCCTGTCAATAATAATATACAGAAGAATGGTAAAGAAAATTGAGGACGTGTTAGATGACGATCAGATTGAAGAAAAGTCAAACACTTTCATAGGATTTGTCGATCTGGAAAAAATGTTCGACAATGCAGAATCGTGCAAGATATTCAGAAAGCTGAGAAAAACTTGGTACGCTAAAGAGATAGTCGGGTAATATACAACATGTACAAGAGTAAAGAGGGAGTCATAAGACTGGGAGACCAAGAATGAAGTACTGGGATTAAAAAAGGTGTAAGACAGGGACGCAGTCTTTCGCTGCTACTGTTCAATCTACACATCGAAGAAATAATGACGGAAATTAAAGAAAAGTTCAAGGGTGGGCTTAAAATTCAATGTGACAGGACATCAATGATAAGATTTGCTGATAATACTGCTATCCTTAGTTAAAATGAAGAAGGATTAGAGAAGCCGTTGAATGGCATGAAGAACCTACTGTCTACAGAATATGTACTGAGAGTAAATCGAAGAAAGATGAAATTATTGACAAATAGCAGAAATGAGAACAACGAGAAACTTAACATCAGAATTGTGGATCACCGAGTAGATGAAGTTAAGAAACTCTGCCAGCTAGGCAGCAAAATAATCCATCATGGACGGAGCAAGGAGGGCATAAAAAGGAGAGTAATGCTTGCATAAAGGTATTCCTGGATAAGAGAATTCTACTAGTATCAAATATAGGCATGAATTTCATGAAGATATTTTAGAGAACGTAAATTTGCAGCACAGAACTGTATGGTAGCGAAACATGGACTTTGGGAAAAGTGGAACAGAATAGAATTGAGGTAATTAAGATGTAGCGTTACGGAGAATATTGAAAATTTGTTGGAAGATGAAAGGAATATGTGGTAAACAGTGACAAGAAGAATGGTGGGATTATAGAGCGTGTGTTAAGACATCAGGAAATAACTTCCATTGTACTAGAGGGAACTGTAAAAGGTAAAAACTAGATGGAAACAGAGACTGGAATACATCCAGCATATAATTGAGTACATAGGTTGCAACTGATACTTTGAGATGGAAAGATCGGCAGAGGAGAGGAATTCTTGGCGGGCTGTATCAAACTTTGAGGTGGCCGAAAGACTAAGCAAAATATTTCTCCACCCAGCCGTCCGCGTTGACCAAGCGGTTCTAGGCGCTTCAGTCCGGAAGCGCGAAACTGCTACGGTCACAGGTTCGAATCCTGCCTTGTGCATGGATGTTTGTGTTGTCCTTCGGTTAGGTAGGTTAAGTAGTTCTAAGTTCTAGAGGACTGATGACCTCAGATGTTAAGTCCCATAGTGCTCAGAGCCATTTGAACCATTTTTTTTCTCCACCCTCCCAATTCTTAATATCTGATGCCATGTGATTTCCTCAGTTTTCTAATCTCAAAATCCGGAAGCAAAGGAGATATTTTCGTCAAATTATTTATCTAAACCGTAAATGGAAATTGTGAAGAGAAAGAATTTACCCCTCGGTGGCACAAAAATAATTCGGTCGTTGCTGCCGCATACATATTGAGCTCAGTGACATTACAATGATAAGAACTATTTTTCATAAGCAAATTTCTTTATAATGTTATATACTTATTTCCCATTTCCTCATCCAGCCCCCACTTCCACAAGGGTCTACGACTGATTTCCTTCCAGGAAGTTAGGAATTATACAGCGTAGTCTCCCTGGTATTAGAGACGAAACAAAATTTCGCACAGGGGAAGTCTGGGGAAGAAAGCAGATCTTATCCTCTCCAATATCACTGTCTATGTTTCGCCTTAATCATTTTATACAACCTTCGGAAAACTTAACACTCGATACCTGAATACAGAATTGAACTCTGATCTTGATTGATCCTTTGCTTAGTGGAGCATATAGTTTGTCTAGAGTATTCTATGTTTTTGAAAAGAAAAGTACTATATCGTTATAAATGATACATTAATGTTTGCCGTTAGGATTTCAGCTTAAATACTGAGGCAATGTACTGAATTTTGGGCCGAAATCGTCCTCCAATCAGCAGTTTCACTTCCAGTGAATTCATGAGCTGTGCTCTTGAATGTCAAGCAATGTCGTATATTGTAGCTGTGTTGAATCTAGAAACCTCTACCTCAGCCACAATCGTCTGGACATCTACCGGCTATGTTCGTGAAACATAACAAATCATTACAGTACCATATGTCCCGTCCCAAGACAATTCACATGGTCTGAGGAAGGATATATTTTTACTTTAAAAAATAGGAAGAATTTATTGTTATTGCAGTTCTTAAATAGGTAAAAATAATGTTAAGATTGTGAACATACACAGTGAAACAGTCATTCTCCTGTCTGCTATCCCTCATCAAAACCATGTTTATGTAAACTGAATTGTTGTCTTACTTCATTTATGGATCTTCTGAAACTGATCTACTTTTTCATTAGATGTTGTGATTTATTCCTTTGTTTTACAATAAAATACAGTGATCATATTACATTACGCTATTTTCCTCGCAGCACACTAATGTAATTTTACTGTTCTAAACCCCTGGCTAAGAATAATAATCCAAATTTTAGCAACTGGCAGTCGTACCATAAACAGAATTTGCAACGTGTGTAATAGTGTTTAAAACTTTAACCAGTCAACAGCAGAGTACTGTGCAGCATTTAAATAGATTCTCTCAAAAACATTTTTACTGTCTAGTTTCTCATAATACCGCTGATACTCCTCGAGCGTTAAATAGTAATATATAATCCTGCATGTATTTCCCCAATTAGACCATCATCTGTTATGTGTGATCTATCGGTATTACTATGAAATATATTTTGATAGTGACATTCGTAGACATTCATCAAGTTTATTAATTATTTAATTTACTGATCATTGTTAGAAGTGTTCTGTGGTGTTAAAGGCACCAGCCTACCAAAATAAAATTATAAAATTCGTTCTGCAAAGAATAATATTGCTTTTTCTAAAAGCTTACATGATGCTTTTAGCCGCAAGTATGCGATCTTTAATATGTTAACAGTTATCAAGCAATCTTGACGTAGTAAATTATTATGTGCAAAACGTTTTGTCGCTTAGTTGGTTTTTTTTTATTTTTTAGAACAGCTACACGGAATTAGCGGTTACAACTGACAGAAGAATACATTCCGTTTGAATAAACTGTTTAAAAAGTACTAACTGCAATTTCAGTGGCGAACAGCAGTGACCAGTAAATAATTTCTCAAATAAACCCTATTCAAAGCCCCAAAAAGGATAACTAATTCAAACATAAAACGAAATAACCGTAATATCTGGGAAAGTAAGTAAAAATACAGTACACAATGGAAAGAAAATCGAGGAAAATTGACATAAAAGAAATAGAGGAAAGCGGTATGATGCTCTAGTACAGAACAAATATCAGAAGTCGATACCAGGGACTTCAGTGCTAATTAATGAGTTAGTAACAGTACATCTGCAGTTTTTGTTCCTTACGAAGGTATTGGCAAGGAGGCTGTCATACCTTTTCGTCTCTGTACACGTGGGATGTCATCGCCCGCAGTGCTGCAATGCAGGTGGGCCTAAATATAAATGTCGCCGTTAAGCGACAAGACTTGGGACGTGACGCGGTGCGGCGCTCAACTGTTTGCGTCAAAGCGTTGTGGGGCGTCGCAGGCCAGTAAGTACCGGGTCCGACGATATGGCCCTGCAGAGTTATCCAATCACATAGAGGCACACAGAAGAACTTGTTAAGTGCCGTCTTTTGCTGACTGTTAACAAGTGGACGCTTTGAGCAAGTGGAGTTCGGACGTTGATTGGTATTTGCTACAGACTACTTTATTGTCTGCAGATCAGAATTTTATCCCTCGAGTCGTTCATTACTGGATTGCATGAATTTATGAAGCTTTCTCTGGAATGTCGAGTAATGTCGTGTGGCTGTCAGGAATATTTTGTTGCCATGCTGCCGCACCTGTGTTTGAAACTTGGAAACGGAACCCCTAATCTTGAATAATTATAATTTTTACTGGCGGTCTTACTGAAGCAGTTCGTGTACCTGTCCTCTCCCCAGACGTTCCCGGTGGCTGTCACGCAGATGATATTGTTTATGCATGTGAGAAGCCACAAATGCTCTACCGAAATTTCCACAACGAGCACACTCCTTTGCAGCGGCATCAACAAATGCGTGAGCTTTACCGTTGGAATCCTTCACTCGCTATCATACGTGCATCCCAGGAGCGCTAATAACGTCACTGGCAACATACATTGTGCAGAAACAACATAGTATGAAAACAAACAGGTGGTTATTGTGTTTCAGGAGAGTTGTAGCTCATGTAATGATGATTAGGAGATTTTTCGGCAATCGTGAGGAATCACTCTGATACTTTATCAGTCACAACTGTTAATGAGCAGAAATTTCCTCTCCTCCTGTTAACTGCTTCTCAGTGAGGGAATTTACTTCAGGCGATAATGTTGCTGTCACTATGGTCTTCGAAACACTAGTTTCGGGCAGCTCTCTACGCTAGTCTTCAGGGGAGAGTATATAGTGAGTCGTTAATACAAGTTTAACATATTTTTTATTTCAATTTTATATACAGAAATTACACCAGTATATTAAGGTTTTCCTAACTGGAAACATAATCGAATAAAATTTAAAAACGTTGCATCCAAGAAAATTTTGTGAATACTGTATTTAATTGTCTGTCTATTACAGTGTTACTCTGCGACACACTGATAATCACTAAGTGAAATCAAATTAAACAGAATGGTCCAAAACCAGTTACAAGCATAATACATTCTGAAATAGAATCTATTAGAAACTGCCACAAATATCAATTTTCAGGACAGGTAAAACTGTTAGGACATTAAAGAAGTTAAGATATTAAAGAAACTCGGTTCACTATCATTTATCACGTGTCCTATGGTTAAAGACGTTGTCCTAACTCAAAGCACAAGGTTGTGAACTGCAAAGAACTGTCCATATGTTAGACAAATAGACGTACAAATTTCTCTACCAGAAAAATTAATAGTATATTTGAAATAACTTTAATATATTATACAGCACTGAAAGTTTTACAATTCGAACATTTACAAATGAAGCCCAAACCACAACCTCATGTCTAACAACACAAGCTGTAGAAAATCGGGAAACTGCTTATGGCCGTCCTTAGTTCGTATTCTGTCATGTGTTTCTAAAATCAGTCACTAGACTAAAGTACCGGCGGAAAAACATCATCTGTTCCTTGCTTCAACGCACCTACGGTGCAAGTTTCTTCACTCTGCATAACTACTGCAACCCGCACACATATGTATATCCTTACAGTACATAAGCCATTGTCTCCCTCTACAGTTTTAAACTCCCATATTTCCCTCTGTTCTCAAACTGATATTTTCTTGACTTATCAGGATGTTTCCTGTCGACCAATTCTTCCCGTAGTCCAGCCGTCCCATATATTTCTTTGTCCTCTAATTAGATTCAGTTCCTCTCAATTTGTTATGTGATCTCCCCATTTATTCTTCAGAAATCTTCTACAGCACCACATTTCAAAATACTCTGTTCTTTTCTTGTATGAACACTTCCGTAAGAGGCAATATCAGCAACACTAGATACAAAAAATTTTAGAAAAGACTTCCGAATACTTAAATTTAGCCGGTGTGGCCTAACGGTTCTAGGCGCATCAGTCTGGAACCGCGCGACCGCTACGGTCGCAGGTTCGAATCCTGCCTCGGGCATGGATGTGTGTGCTGTCCTTAGGTTATTTAGGTTTAAGTAGTTCTAAGTTCTAGGGGGCTGATGACCTCAGATGTTTAGTCCCAAAGTGCTCAGAGCCAGAGCCACTTAAATTTATAAGTGTGTTTGCATTTCCATCTTCCGCAGCGGCTGTTAAAGTTAGTTATTATTGGTTTTCCCTCTTGAGCTTACTGCAACTTAATTAAAGTGAATTACGCCTTTTTGGTTGTTTTAAGTTAAAACAGATTTTTGTTTATACAGTTGGCGTGCAAGTGTCTTGAGGTGTTTCTTTACATATTAATTTACACTAACACACACATACGCACACACACTCAAGTAGTTTCACAGGTTCGCAAGACTTACAACGCGAACGGAAACAAAGGAATAGACACAAACACTATTAATGTGCAGGGTGAGAAACATTTTGCAGAAGTGTAAACAATTCAGCACAAGCAATATTGCAGAACGGAAAAAACTGCCAAATGAATATTTGAATCGAAGTCTTTCGACGTCACCCGTTGCTATTATGGAGGGAAGAAGCAGAATATGTAAAGAAACACCGTAAGTAACTTGCTCACAAACTATATAAACAAAATGCTGTTTTTAAACTAAAACAATAAAAAATGTGCAAAACGTATGTATCCAGTTAGCAGAATCAGCAAAAAAGATGCTTTATAAATAAAAGCGAAACGCGTCTGGTGTAATTCTCTTTAATTAAATTGCAGTAAGCTGAAGATAGATAACCCATATTCACTGACTTCATCTGAATTCTTTTCGTGAGAAACGTTTTTTATTCTATTGTCAGTCTGAATTTTACGTCCTCCCTACTTTGGCCATCATCAGCTATTTTTTGCCACATTTCCCAGTCTAATTCCCTTGACATCATCCGACTTAGTTCGAAGACGTATCACTCCCCTTGATTTTTTTTTCGTCGATGTTCATTTCATAATGTCTTCCATCCTGTTCAATTCCTTTGCCATCTGTGACAGAATTACGCTATCGAGAAACTTATAGTTTCTATTTCTTCTTGATGAACTATAATTTCCTTTTTAGTTTTCATTGGTTTCCTATACAGCTTGCTAAGTATATAGATTGAATAACATATAGTATAGGCTACAAAAATCTCTCACTCCCTTCTCAACAACTGCTCCCTTTTCATGTCTTTGGACAGTCATATCTTCAGTCTGGTTTCTGTACAAACTGTAGATAATTTTTTGCTCCCTGTTTTTTGTCCCTTCTACCTTAAGGATTTCATAGTCCGTGATCTTAGCAACATTGTTAAAAGATTTCATTAAATCTACAAATATCCTAAATGTTGTTTTTGTTTCGCAGGGAAACTGAAAACACGTGAATCATTGTTTGGATAACGCAGTATCAACAGCACGCAAAAATTTATTTTGAGCAGTGGGTTCAGGAGACCACTCAAAGTGCCAATGGTAGCGAAAACTACATCAGCTCTTGAAACTTCTTGGCAGATTACAACTATGTGCCGGACCGAGACTCGAACTCGGGACCTTTGCCTTTCGCGGGCAAGTGCTCTACCAACTGAGCTACCCAAGCACAAATAATGCCCCGTCCTCACAGCCTTACTTCTGCCAGTACCTCGTCCCTTGCCTTCCAAACTTTACAGAAGCTCATATGCGAACCTTGCAGAACTAGTACTCCTGAGAGAAAGGATATTGCGGATACATGGCTTAGCCGCAGCCTGGGGGATGTTTCCAGAATGAGATTTTCACTCTGCAACGGAGTGTGCGCTGATATGAAACTTCCTGGCAGATTAAAACTGTGTGCCGGACCAAGACTCGAACTCGGGACCCTTGCCTTTCGCGGGCAAGTGCTCTACCAACTGAGCTACCCAAGCACGATTGAGGCCCCGTCCTCACAGCCTTACTTATGCCCCTACCTTCCAAACTTTACAGAAGCTTTCATTCTGGAAGCATCTCCCAGACTGGCAATATCCTTTCATTCAGGAGCGCTAGTTCTGCAAGGTTCGCAGAAGAGCTTCTGTACAGTTTGGCAGGTAGGAGACGAGGTACTGGCAGAAGTAAGACTGAGAAGACGGGGTGTGAGTCGCTCATGGGTAGCTGAGTTGGTAGAGCACTTGCCCGCGAAAGGCAAAGGTCCCGAGTTCGAGTCTCGGCCCGGCACACAGTTCTAATCTGCCAGGATATTTCGAATCAGCTCACACTCCGCTGCAGAGTGAAAATCTCATTCTGAATACTTCACCTCTTACCATTAAATAATTCAGAGTAATCAGGAAGCATCATGAGAGACGCAGGGATTAGTGGCCACAAGGTCGTTGTAGCAAAACTGAGTATCGTAACGTCCGAATCAACCTAAAATAAAGTGTAGATAGGTACTCTTGACGCTTTCCCATGAGACTCTTCACTCTTTCCAAGCTGTCTATGCAAGCGTAGTCCAGATGAGGTTTAGATTCAATGAAGTACTATCGACGGAAGTTGAGATGTACATACCGAATAAACTGACAAGGGATGGTACTGTTCCCCCGTGGCACACAGAACATGACTGAACACTGTTTCAGAACCAACGAAAAAAGCAGGCCAAATAGAAAAGAAAGGATTTCATGTTTGTGTGCACGCTTCCTGTATTTGGTAGGAGCCATGGGCCGTGCAGCCCGTGTTAGTGCAGCTTTGGTCAGTAATATAGCTGCGAACATTTCGATTGCGAACTTACAGTGATGCTGAGTGGCAGGTGCGGGACAGCTAAGCATGTTTTGCTATGGATAACTAGTGCTGTCAATGACTGGCATTCAGTCATCTCAGTTCTTTCTACTACTAATCATTTTAATGTAACCGTCACTGCACTTCCTCTCTCTAAACAGGGTCTGGATGAGGTACACAGACGCTCGTTTATGTTTCAGGTACTAGTTTCATTTGTCCTGACCTGCAGCTAGGTATTTTCATGGTTACTTTTTGGTAGTGTATATTGTGGGGTGCAGACTTTGCGACCGCTACATTTAAATCGTGTCTTAAGGCGAAAATCAATGGAAAATTTTAATTTACGTTATATAAGATTAATTTTTACATTTATTTAACTGTTTTTAAATACTCCTTTTTGATTTTATTATACTAAATGAAATCTGGAATATTCTTATATCACAAAATCATACACCTTTGTGGGAATTTTTAAATAGGACACATAAATAAATTGTTAGACAACTGAATGTTACATTCTGACAACTTGTCGTATCTCTGTAGCAAATAAATGAAATACATTTTCACATAAAAGTAAATTCGACGTTTTAATTTTGCACATGCATACTGTACACGATTGGTACAAAAAAGAATTCTGCAAAACTGACGTTCATTGCTGGCACTCACTTTTTTCTTCACCACGGTTCATAACACCTTTGATTTTGTCTAATATTTTAAGTACGTATATTATTGTAGAGACGAAAAGGCCCCACACCACCATAGTCCTGCTGGTAGAAATGTGGTCACCGGCGACTGCCAAGTCGTTTGCTTATTCGTTAATTCCTTTATGTATGTTACTTCTTCCACTTACAGACTAACAATTTCACAAAACTTACGATTTTTCAGATTGACACATTCCTGAAACCACATTCTGAAGTATACTGAAGAAAACCCCTACGTAACTTACGAGGCGCCGGCAGAGGAACTCGCATCACGGTAATCCAACCGCCAATAAAACATTGAAGAGTTGGCGGCTTAAGAATGGAAAGGAACGGGGTGGTGGCGATAGAAGCAGTCCAAAAAAAAAACTTACCTTGGAGACTGAGTTCTGAAATTCTTGCGAGTTAACGTTTCATGTTGCAACAGGCTACCTCGCATTTCAGTGTGTCTTTGGAACAATTTATTTAAATTTTTGCAAGATCTGTTAGTCTTCTGGTCTGCAGAACTCTCCTGTTGCCACATAAACTATCTTTTTAGCTGTCAGAAACGCCCGCTAGGCGAAACGGAGTCCTTTTACGGTTACGGTCAAATTACCAGGTGAGACAAAGCGTTCCAGCCAGTTGGGACTCAGGGGGCAGATAGCGTTAATAATTCGTCACTCTGATCGCCATATTCAGTTGGCAAAAACAGAAGCATCTACAAATGTGCCTAACACTGCATGCACAACAAACGCCCAGACGATAGTCGAACAGGCCGCATACTTCTGAGAGCACATCACGAGTTAGTGCATTCAGAGGGTGTCGGCACGCAGTGTCGCAGTTCACCAAAAGTTGTTGGGAGGGGGGATCACACACACCTAGCCTATCGCAAGAGACCAAAACCTCCAAAAAGTGGTACCGTGAGATAAGGCGACCTTGGAGGCGAATGCTAGAGGAATGCAGACACGGAGATATGCATACGGCAGGTTTTGCCGGAGATTTGCGGACACCACATTTGTCAGCTAATGGGCGTGTTCAACAACTGCGCCTAACTTAAAACAGGTCATTTTTTCTCCCGCACCCTACATAACCAAAGGAGGACAGAACGCTTAAATAGCGTCTACTGATTTCGATTGTGTTCAGCACATAACTAAGTATTGGCAAAACGTGATGCAGATCCCGTTATCATTTCGTGTCACTGACGTGCATTTCACAGACTACCAGATATGGCATAGACACTATGTGAGGTTCGAAGTGAAAGCAGTTTCCTGCAGTTCCAGTGTGGGATAATCTTGTAATTAAATTCAACAAATTAAAGGTATGTTTTAATATTTAAAATGAAAGAAGTGTCCCAAAGGATCATTTATTAACCGCATTGCGATGTGTTCAACGTAATTATTGTTGTATAGACTTACACTACCTAAGAATGTTGCATTAATATAATTTTCAAAAAAATGCTAAGGATGGAGCTTTTCGATTTGTTTTAAACGTGAGGTACGAGGACATGCATGGATGCATATATCATTATTTCAGGCATATTCTGAGGCCAGACAGTGCTTTCGGTTTATTTACGTACAAGAGAATGTGGACTATTATTTGAACAGTTTGCTTTCTTCGTGTTAAACACCGCCTTATTGCTTTTGGTTATGAGTGTCGTGATGGTAACGATTCTCTCGTCTTATCTAACACGGCGTATAAGAGTACAAGTTTGGAAAACAGTTCGTGAGGAACAATCATTAGTACAGTTGAAGTTAAACAGAAAAATACCCTAGGTAAACTTCAAACAATGATTAAAGGATAAAATACTTCGACGATGGACAACATTTAGGATTAAAAGCAAGCGAACACAGTTTTTGTAAATACTGTATCACATTTATTTTTAAAGCTCTTTACTTACTCTGTGAAGATGCCAGTATCAGCGATAAATAATTCACATTTTTTTTACTTACGCTTCATCTTTTTTATGGTAGAACTGAACTACACTTTCATTATTAATATAAACTGCAATTAACGCTGATAATGTTTTTCAGTGCAATTAATAATTACCAGTGTAATTAATAATTACCAGCAACTTTGAACTGTTGCCAGAGTAAGATTTAAGTTTCATGCGAAGGTAAAAATTCACGAAACTCCTTGTCTTCACTCATGTAGGACACACAGCTTTTTGAAATCAGAAGTGTTTTTGTAACACGCCATATTATGTTGACTCGGGTTTTATAGTCTTGAAATTTTTAGCAAATACAGGAGATATTCGTCAATTGATTGAAGTCCTTCCCTAAATCACTGTTTGCTTTCATCATCTTTTGCATGATGAATTAAATTTATCATCTACCAGCTTGTTTAATTGAACTTAAATATTGTGCTTATTATCGCTTTCATCGTTCCAAAATGCAAATCTAATTTTAAATTTCGGCAATTGACAAGATATTTAATCTTATTTCTTTTGTTTGGTAATGGTTTTGATCCTTCGGTACTTATTTTCAGGAATATGTCGACTATCGTTAATACGTGGTTCTTTAGAATAAGCTTTATTAACTTCATGAATGTATTCGTGCTTTATATTATATCTTTGTGTATCGCTTATATTATTCCCAACACTTTAAATCTTGTGCTGTACTTCTCCATATACTCTGTTCCTTTTTTCCTTCCTTTTCTTCATACTGGGTCAGTTGATGGTCATACTGAAGTCTACCATGTGTCACTTCCCCTTTGTTTTTCTGTAATGATGTAAACAAATGCTGTGGAGCAGGCATCCTTAAATTTTGTTCGTGGGTTGAGGGAACAGTACACTATTTCTAACTCGTAATTGCATTTCATCGACTCTGTTGCCGTATCTGCTGACAGAACACACATATATTTCCTTATCTGATTCACGAGAAATGTTTTTGTTTGAAAGCCAGTTATTACTGGAAGACTACGATTACCGTTTCCAATGCCTGAAAGATTCCCTTTGTTATTAAACTTGACCCATAAGATAACAAGCGCAGTCTCACTAAGTTTTAAGAGTGGTACTTTTAGTAATGCACATGTGGGACTGCCACTACGCGGTTTCGGAGAAAAATGGTCTGTGGGCGACAGGACTGAGTGGGCTGCAGAAAAGAAGGTACACACATCCCAAGGGACAAACCGAAAGGAATGAGAAACATGAAACCTAAGAATTGTCAACAGAAGACGAACAAAATCACAATAACCAAGAGAAATAGGGTAACTTCGTGCGAGTAGTAACGTCGGTGATCTGGGAGATACATGTGCATCAACACCGGTGGACGACGAATGCGCAGACCCTTTCCTTCTAGTTTAAGCCAGAGAGTCTCGCTATTCGATGCAAAGCCCGCGCGGCCATCCGTGGGGCTGTCAAACGAAACAACTCTGGACGACCTCCTCAGACGCGTTCATCTGGTGACGATGCTAAATTTGTAACAAGAAACTTTCTCATAGCACAACTGAATAATTAAAGAATGTTTCAACTAAGCTAAAACAAGAACAAACTGAAGCCATGAACCTGATGACAGATTTCACGTAGTCACTAGCTATCGATTTCTATGTATTAGACTTTATCGGCTCAATTCGTGCAATTCAGATGTGTCTGTAATCTGTATCCTACAGCACCTAATAAAATGAAAATATTGGAGCTAATGTAATAACAAAATATCTATATCTCTGTCGCTGTATCCACATGGTTCGAAGTTCCATTGAAACACGAAAATACCTGGCCAACTGAAAAATTAAATTTATAACTAAGAAGTAGCCCTCACAGCTAATGACAGTTTATACTCCTGCTAGAAATATAGTGAAATCGAAATGTACTTAGTTCGAGTTCGTAGCTCGTAAGTGGAAAGGCCTAAAGTATTGAAGAGATATCACAGAAAGGAAAATACGTTCACAAAAATGCCTAATTTCTATGAATATTGAACTATATTGTTCAGAAAACGAATACAAAACGACATGTTTCAAATACAAGTACTCTCCAGTGGCCTACGTGGATTTACATTACCATATGCATACAAAAGTCTAGGAAAAGAAATCTATGTTCATACTAACGCCCATGATACAATGTAACGAGTAAAAGTAATGTGATAATTTGCAACGCCCGAATACTGAATAGAAACAGAATATTGATTCATACATGTTCTATCGAAACTCTAAACTCGAAAACAGAATTAGTTTTGGCGTGATGACCCATTAATGCCGAAGACTGTTTTTTTTTTGTTTTGTTTTGGATTTTGATGAAATTAAGCCAAAGTTTTTCTTTTAACGGTAGCAGCAGGTATCAATGACTAAAATGTTATTTCTTTAATTTTTACACTGTTTGACTTCACGTATGATAATTGACATTAATATTTAAAGTTCAATAACACAGTGTAATTTATTAAGTAGCAAGGAAACCATGTTAAATCTAATTTTATTCATAAAAATGATACATTACTTTTTTTTCAACTTACAGTTTATTCATGGTATTGGGAAAATAAAAAAAAACTGGATTAAGACCAAAATCACATAATATCAGCAATATGTTCTGTATTTTGCTCTTTGTTTGCCTGTGGTGTTGCAGAAAACAAGAATCTTAGTGAAGACACACATTACATTTTGTACAACAAAATTATGTGCATTTTCCATATTTTTACATCTCCTCTGACTTAGAATTTAGTCCACGAAGTGCCCAACATCGTCTCTGCGGACATCATTTGGTACACCTTCCGTGGATTTGCCATGGGCCCTCGAGGTTTATCCATTAGTGCCGACGTAACCACATATTGACGTGGCCACAGTCAAGACAGAATCTAACATGAGGCCAGTCCCATTTCCTGGAGTGGACCCTTCCTTACAGACCTCTCAGTTTGTTGAAAACATCAAAACTTCTCAACCCTTTGCTGCAGAGTTGTACTAAGTGTGGTCAAGGCATAGTGATTTTGTTCCTCCTTACTCCATCTTTTGCAGCTCCCCTTGGTAAGACAATCACTAATGTGTAGATTTGTTGCTAATGTCACTTGGCTGTTGTCATGCTGCCTTAGCAGGGTTAGATGTTCGTCTTGAAGAACATGGTAGGATCCACGAGGTTCCTTTCCTTTCTTCCATTGGTGCTTTATCAATCCTGTCACTCTGGATAGTGTCAATGCAGTGTAATTCATGCCTTGTTAGTGATTTCAAAAGTGTAAGAGAGTTGAAATAGTTTTCAGTAACGACAACATAATTATGAGGAAGAAAACCTACACTGTTTTTTATGTAATTTAAGTTCCCTATGTTTTTCCTTCTTCTTTTTGTCACCAGCACCAGAGTGTGAAAGGAACTTCACAACATAGCCCTAAGATGTTGCAAGGCACCATAAATAGCACCCAGACCGCGCCCGTTTTCCTCTTACGAATTGTTTCATCCTGTTATGTCAATAGCAGGGTTGTATGGCTTCATCTAAAGAGACGAACTTCCTAGTGGCTGACCAAGTTGCAGAAGCTTGATGTTGAGGTGTTTCAAAAGAGGATCAATTTTGTAAGTTTTATTACTTGGAGCTGTAGTTGCGTTATCATTGAAATGCAGAAAGTGGCTCATTTGTTCAGTCCTTTTCCTACTGAGTGAATTACTTATAAGACAATTGGAGTATCTTCTCTTGTCTTCCAATACACTCTTCTAAAAGGGACTGGATTGTAACCAGAAAGAACAAGATTTCCAAAATATTTGTGTATATCATCAACTGATAGTTGAAATGTTAAATATCCTTCCTGAGCATCATATTTCACTGTATCTTCACAAATGTTCTCTATTCTTCCTTGAATGTATGTAAAGGCTTCTTATGACACTGCTTCATTATGACCATAAGAGAAGTCTCTGATATATTACCAGTGAACTGTACTTGACTGCCTACATTCATGGCTTTCTTCGTACATCTATAGTCGAAATGGAGGGCAGTGGGACGTCAGCTGGTACAAATTTATATATCAAAAATGAAGAAATTCCTCCAGTTGTATTTAAAGTGTTGATTTTATTTTGACAGCTAGTTTCAGCGATGTAACAACGTCATCTTCAGGCCCATACTCTTGTTGACGTTAAATGTGTGTGGCTGATACTAGAAGTCAGTGGTCAGATACGTGCTCCGTTTGGAAGGTGGTTAGTAACTCATGGCTTTCAGTTCTTTTGATGTTCACTTCCGTGGTATTGTTTTATATTTCTTTGATAGACCTTCCTTGTATACATTGTTGCCTGTTCTCACAGACTGCAAAATAACCTCGTTTCTGTTTCCTACTGAAATGGCTTATGCTTCCATTGGCTGTGAAAGAACACCTTTATTAATCCCACTAAAACTAAAGCGCCTTCCATTGTCACTGGGAGCATCATCACAATCGCTATCTTTTGTATCAGGTGGTGAGAGAAGTACTAAATCCAGCTCATCATCTCGTTGTATTTCACTACATATACCATCTTCATAGCTGAAAATCTCAAGTAGTTTTAGAATCTCAGCGTCACAGAGATTGTCAGGATTTTAACAGTATTTATTTGACCTTCCAGTAAAATATACATAAGAATCTAGTAAAATGACATCAGGAAACGACTACATCTATTATTTTACACTAAAAGTAAAAAAGTTTCCTGAATTACGTTTGAAAGGGGTGATAGTTTCTCATTGTATGATACATCATAAGACAAAGTATTACTCTATTACATAAGCCTAGATAAAGATTTTACAACCAGAAACAACATCATGCTTAATGGTTATTCTGATCTAATACTAAAACAATAAGCCAAACATTTATATAAACACAAGCGGTTTCAGTACAGGATAAAATTCTTACCTCTCGCAAATTACCTTGCCGGTTCTTAGTAGCACTAAAAGGAAGTGGCTGACTGTCCAATAATAGTATTTTTGTGTCACTGAAAGTTATCATTATTGTGGAGTGGCACCCACTGACTGTACACACAACAAATTGTAAGAAGCCTACACCATCCCATTTAGTGGTAACAATACAAAATAAAAACAGGTGTGCAACTGATGACATCAAATAAGGTGGGTATTAATGGTTTATACGACTGCAAAGTATCTCGCATAAATAAATTCGATCTTCGACTTAGTACAATTATGCAAATGGAAAGTAAGCAAGCAAATCAGTGTGCAGTCAGCTGTAACGGAAATATCTGATCAAAAGTGTCCAGAAATCACTGTGTATCGCGGAATGGTCCACTAAATGTTGTGAGAGTCGTGTCTGACGGTACAAAGAAAGCATGTAATATTATGTTGGCAGTAGAGAACTAGCAACTGCAGAATTAATCACCCAGGAGCGGTCAGTGACTTCACCAATGTGGGCAAGTCGGTAAATGTTACCTGAGCAACAACTCCATAAAAGATATTTCCACCTTTATAAATCTTCCCAAGAGCACAGTTGGTGATTTAATTGTGAGATATTAACATGATGGAAAAATCACAACTAAACCAAAGACAGTCAGACTTCATCGACTGACTGACAGTGATCGCCGCGAAATGCGGAGGGTGGATGTACAAACTAGCTTCAAACCATTCATGAGTTGCAAACTGTTGCCAGCGCTCCAGTTACCACAATGGCTGTACGTAGGGAGTTACAGAAATGGGGTGCAGCCCATCATAAGCCACACATTTCTGCATTCAGTGCTGAGCGAATCTTAATATAGTGTTACCGGACACTAGAAGCCTGGAAACTGCTGATTTGGACTCATGAACTACTCCGAAAACTCTGGCAATCCAATGGAAGTGTCTGAGTTTGTCGAATGCCTGGAGGACGTTTTTCCTACCGCGATCTGTAGAGCCAGCAGTGAAGTACAGAGGACGTGCTGTTGTGTCACTGCGGTGCTTTTCATAGTTAGAATGTGGTCCTTTTTTGCACTTAACGCTAAGTGCAGAACGATATCAAGACATTCTGGCAGCACTGTGCGCAGCGTACAGTACAGAAACTTTTCGCGGACGATTGTTGTTTTTGTTAAGTATGGCATTGCCCCCTGTCAGATGGCATTATCTGTGAGACAGCGGTTTGCGGACAACAATACTCCTGAAACTGGCTGGTGCGCCCAGAGATCTGACCTGACCCAGTGGAACACTTTTTGGATGATTGAGAATGCCGACTTCGCTGCAGACACCAGCGTCCAAGACCATTACATTTTCTGCCTTTTGCTCGTGAGGACGAATGAGCCTCCAGTCCTCCACAGATATTCAGACATCGCAGAGAATGCGTCTCCAACAGAGTTCAATCCATCATAAAGGCGAAGGGTGGACACATCCCACATTCATTTCCGCAACTGGTGTCAGCATACCTTTGATCAGACAGTATAGAGTGCGAAAGAGATGTTACTCTGTATACCTATAATATTTCAACGGACATAAGTCAAGAAGAAACATCGAGTCCCTCTGTCCTATAATGCTTATGAAAACGAAACACACGAAAAAAAGAAGTACACTGTTCATTATTTCAAATGTAATCATCTTAACTGTTAATAAATTTATTTCACTGTCAGACAAGACGGTCAGTGCCTTCATGGAAAATTGTTTGAAGTTGCATACGACACCATGATTGTACGCAGGCGTGAACCTCTTTGTGCGAAGCAAATCGACACCCACGAACATTTTTCTTCAGTGCTACAAAAATATGAAATTCGCTTGGGGTGCGGCCTCTCCCCATGTGATTTCCATGTTTCTGGAGCCCTGAAGAGACACATTCGTTGCTGTAATTTTACCAGCTCGAAGCCCTATTTGTGGCCAAGTACGTCCTGATGAAGAACCATACATTAGATGAATTCCTGTTATACCCAACGAATCAGTAGCAACAAACAACGTCCTCAGTGGCAGTGTAGCGAGAAGGAAGCGACTCTGCATTTCTACTCCGGTTTCTGTATCACTAACCTGCTTCGGTAGTCCGCCCTCGTCACAAAGTAGTAGCGCTCAGGCGCCAGGTTCAATGTAGGTGATCCTGAAGTGGAGTGTTTCCGGATGCAAGTGGTTAAATGTCAACAACGATTTGTACTATACTCGCTTTAATAAAGAAAATACTTTGACACACACTTCACAGAATTTCCAATATGGCGGCTCTTGGCTACACCTTTATTCAACCCTTTACAACTCATTAACGTCTTTCTGACTTTCCATAATCGTGATACACTCTGCCCACGACACGTCGCGTTCACAGATAACTAACCTTCACGTTATTTCATGTTTCACAGCTGAAATATTTACTCACGACCGTTCTTTTAGCGCCGCCCCAGTTACTCAACCGTGCTTTTTGAGTGGCGCCTCGTTGCTAACTCGCCCTGCCTTCCTTAAGGACGAGAGACCCCCCCCCCCTTTCTCCCTCTGCCAGTAAGGACATTTCTCTCGTTTCACACACACACACACACACACAAATATATATATAAATATATATATATATATATATATATATATATATATATATATATATATATATATATATATATATATATATATATCCAAACTTTCAGCCAATGGGCATTCAGATCACTTTTGCTAGGCGGATCTGACGTCACATTTGCGGACATTGTGACGGAAGTTTCAATCAGATTGTAAGATCCTACTACCGAATAGTCGGATCTTGTCCCTACCAAGGTTGCACAACATTTCTCGTATGATTTCATCACTAATGCTCCTTGCTGACGCTTAATTGTCAAATATACATGTAGCCTGGCTCCTACTGAGCATTCCTGATCACATAAATATGCATAATACTTTGCTTAAACACGTGAAGGGAATGCACATATGCATTGCACATTCCTCCCCTCCTTTTATTTTCAAAATTCAGTATGCTCGAAGACCTTGTTTAATTTTGAAATATTCTCGGTTGAGTGTCTCTTGTCCTTGGTTTACATCTTTAATCATTTGTATTATTAAATCTGGCACATACTCTAGTATCATTGCTTATCGATTACTGTTATCATTATTACACTATCTTTAACATGATATATCGGTACAGATATATATCCTATCAAATTTAAGTACGCATTCTATCTTCAAAATTACTTCAGTTATTTATCTGATCTGATCTTTATTTGATGGCTTCACAGCGGCACCCACCTTTCTAGCTTTAATTCTCTTCTGTGTATGCCATGAACATTATCTAACATGTATGCACCTTATTTAAAATTGAATATTTATTCATATGTACTTTACCTCATTTAAAATTGTATAATTATTCAGATGTACTTTTGTTTTATCTGAGATGGAACCTCTACTCATATATCACTTCCTGTTAGCTCATCTAAGCATTTACATATTAATTATTTCTGAATCCAATACAAAACAGCTTATCAAAACTTATAAAATTGCCATTAGGATTATCTTAATTTATAGTGCCCATTTCCTACTATGTACAATACCATGTACTATGCCATCGGCTCTGTAATTGCCGCCCTATGAGTCACTGGTTCACTACTTTTTTCCTTCTTCGTCAGCGAATGCCGTCCTCCTCACTTTTATAACTTTCAATCATTGGCCTTGTTGTGGCCATTCTATTGGTTATAAATCAACTTGCAGTTCACTACACTAGAAATAATTTATGAAACCTAAAGTTCGTGATTGGGTGAGCTGGGAAACGAGAAGAAAGTATGGTGCTGACGCCCATGTGAGTGTGGCAACAGTGAGCTGTGGGAGACGAGACGAGAAGAATGTGTAGTGCTGACACCCCTGTGATTGTGGCAACAGCGAGCGATGTGGTGTGTGGTGTGTAGCCGTTGCTGAGGCTTTGCCGACCGGCTGTCTCGCTCCATTGCGCTCTGTGTCTCTCCAGGCCCCATTCCTGGATTATATGTAACAATTTACACATACATTTTACTATAGCTTCCAAGTAACATTCGATATACTTTTTTCAATTTCTATTCCACGCTTGTTAGTCAGTTCTGTGCTATCAAGTAATGCAGCTGCGGTTTTCAGATCCTGGCTATTGATCTTTAATTCCTTCATTTTGTGTATGCCTTACAATTACCTAAGACAGTTTTATTCTTACATTTCCATAGGAGATCAGCTCCCTTTATCGCCTTCTCTTTTTGTTTTCTTATTTGGTTTCTTTTGGTGAATCATTTAATATGTCATTATCCCGACTTGCCTCAAGATTTTCTACCTAGTATGGATTACCTTCTTCTACTCATACATTGGAGACAATCATTTCATATCTTTCATGTGTGCATCTTGTAGGGCTTTTACTTGTCCTATATAAATCATTACTTCACGTGCATGCATAGTTAAATGAAGCATTTCCTATCTCTGTTCAACTGTTCCTCGTCTGTACTATTTCGTTATGTTTAATGACCATACTGATCATGTAAGTGTGCCTATTATTACTTCTTTATCTCTTCTGCAGCCTACTAATTCCCATTACCTTACTTCAATATTTCTTAGCTTTGCTTAAGGTACCTCTCAGGTACCCATTATGGGATGTGAGGACACCCTTGTATGACCCTCATCATCCTCATACTTCATACCGTATAGCGATAACGTCCTCAGCCGCTCATTAACTTATACCTTTTCTTTCTTTTATTGTATGGGGTTTGGACCCACTTCCCATACTTATATAACCTGAATTCTTCACCTTATTCTGCTGCACTCACTTCTTTATCCTTTGGTCATGGCTTACCTTGTCACTAGGCTAAACACACGTTTCACATATTATTACCATTCGATCTCGTTACTGTTCACTTATCTAAGCACAATTGCAGAATGATACACACTTATCTCTATTTTGCATGTTTTAGCTAAGATGTTTGTTCGCTGTCTCCACAGTGTCTTTTTAGAATTTGTTAAATTTGTTTCCAACAGGCTAGCATCTTTGTCTCTGTATATTCTAATAATAGCTTTTCCCTTATTGTACTTCCCATGGTCCTATAATCGAAGATGAAGAAATGACTGATGATAGAGTGACGTTTTGAGAGAAAGAAGGGAATATTGCCTATATGACGAAACACGGAAATAATATCTCCCATGCCTGAGCATCTGGTGTGTGTCACCATGCACTTTACGTTGCAAAGAATTAGTATACTCTGAAGTTGGATAGCGAAGAATTAAAGATGATATTAAATAGTTCTGATTGAAAGAAGAGGAAGATTGACAATATCAAGAGAAGCTGAAATAGTATTGTCAATACCTGAGTGCCTGGTGCTCTAGTTTTGTACAGAGCACAACGCTGTTTGAGGTTTCCAGTTAATCCCTTGACCAGTTGTGTTGTTTTGTCTATCGTAGTGTCTTGTCTCCTGATGATTTATTCAATTATGTGTGTGTTGAGGTAGTTGTACCTGTCTGTTTGTCATTTCTCCAAGCATCCTATTTTCATTAGTTCTGTTATTTCCCAAGGGGTTTCCTCTCCAACCTTCTAGATTCTGATTGTTCCCAGCCAATGAATCCAATTGATCCAGCGCTTGCACAATTGCGTTTACGTCTGACTAGGATATTCCTATTAATTTTTCTTGTACCCTCGGAGGTAATTTGATCATAAATATTGACATTAAATCCGTGTCTTTCATGTGATCATCTGAATACATGTTCTTTTTGTCATAAGCTTGGAAGAACACTTTGTAGCTTCAGCAACCACTATTACTAAAGTTTCGACCTTCAAATAGGTCTCTATGAACGCAATTCTGAGCGCTTTCTGGACCAGTACTGGTTCATGAATGCTTGCATGAACCCTCATATGTTTTGCTTTTAGATCCAGTCTTCATACCGCAGGATGACGCTTCGTCTTCCAACGTACTTATAACACTGCCTATTTTCTTTTTGTTATCCCAATAATCCGAAATGATGCCCTCAAATTCCCGCTTGAATGCTACAGGATCGATTTGTTTTCGTGACGGAAACCGGTGGAATTTGCACACACGTAGTGAAACGTCCCCTTTGAACAATTATACAAGACTGTGCTTAAACTGACACACAATATTTTTAGCGCAACGCAATCTGACTTTCAAAAATCCCTACAAAAGAATGGATCTGACTAACATTAACCTATACCTTTCACAAATCACTTAACTCACAAAAATCTTCGTTACCCGAACTACTGCAATACAGCGAGCGCCACTACTGCCAGCTAAATAAAAGATTCAAACTATGGAAGGCACTAACTACTGATAGGCATAGTTAGCAAGTGAAAGATTTTAATAGAGAACAAACAATGTATTTACCTTAATAGTGTTGAAAAATCATAATATACATAACAGTTCATGACATCCAGTCTTACAAATTTTCAAACTCCGCCATTTCTCTCCCCACATCCACCACTGCTGGCGGCTCACCTCCAACTGCGCAACGCTACGCGCTGTTAACAGCCAACTGCCCAACACTACAATGGCCAACAACAATGCAAACGAGCCACAGACTGCACACAGCACAGCCAGTGATTTTCATACAGAGCGCTACGTGTCGTTACCAATATAAAAACTTAAACAGCCTACTTACATAGCCCCCATGCTCCCCACATTGGGCAGTGGCCAATACAGATTTGAAAAAAAATTTTCATAATTACAATAACAAACGAGATAAAAGAAATTATTCAGGTAGTGAAGGGAGACCAAAATTTAATAGTCATGGATGACTGGAATTCATCAGTAGGAAAAGGGAGAGAAGGAAACATAGTAGGTGAATATGGATTGGGGGGAAGAAATTAAAGAGGAAGCCGCCTTGTAGAATTTTGCACAGAGCATAACTTAATCATAGCTAACACTTGGTTCAAGAATCATAAAAGAAGGTTGTATACCTGGAAGAATCATGGAGATACTAAAAGGTATCAGATAGATTATGTAATGGTAAGACAGAGATTTAGGAACCAGGTTTTAAATTGTACGACATTTCCAGGGGCAGATGTGGATTCTGACCACAATCTATTGGTTATGAACTGCAGATTGAAACTGAAGGAACTGCAAAAAGGTGGGAATTTAAGGAGATGGGACCTGGATAAACCGAAAGAACCAGAGGTTGTACAGAGTTTCAGGGGAGCATAAGGGAACAATTGACAGAAATGGGGGAAAGAAATACAGTAGAAGAAGAATGGGTAGCTCTGAGGGATGAAGTAGTGAAGGCAACAGACGATCAAGTAGGTAAAAAGACGAGGGCTAATAGAAATCCTTGGGTAACAGAAAAAATATTGAATTTAATTGATGAAAGGAGAAAATATAAAAATGCAGTAAATGAAGCAGGCAAAAAGGAATACAAACGTCTCAAAAATGAGATCGACAGGAAGTGTAAAATGGCTAAGCAGGAATGGCTAGAGGACAAATGTAAGGATGTAGAGGCTTGTCTCACTAGGGGTAAGATAGCTACTGCCTACAGAAAAATTAAAGATACCTTTGGAGAGAAGAGAACCACTTGTATGAATATCAAAAGCTCAGATGTAAAATCAGTTCTAAGCAAAGAAGGGAAGGCAGAAAGGTGAAAGGAGTGTATAGAGGGTTTATACAGGGGCGATGTACTTGAGGACAATATTATGGAAATGGAAGAGGATGTAGATGAAGACGAAATGGGAGATAAGATACTGCGTGAAGAGTTTGACAGAGCACTGAAAGACCTGAGTCGAAACAAGGCCCTGGGAGCAGACAACATTCCATTAGAATTACTGATGGCCTTGGGAGAGCCAGTCATGACAAAACTCTACCATCTGGTGAGCAAGATGTCTGAGACAGGCGAAATACCCACAGACTTCAAGAAGAATATAATAATTGCAATCCCAAAGAAAGCAGGTGTTGACAGATGTGAAAATTACCGAACTATCAGTTTAATAAGTCACAGCTGCAAAATACTACCGCGAATCCTTTACAGACGAGTGGAAAAACTGGTAGAAGCGGACCTCAGGGAAGATCAGTTTGGATTCCATAGAAATGTTGGAACACGTGAGGCAATACTAACTTTACGACTTATCTTAGAAGAAAGATCAAGAAAAGGCAAACCTAGGTTTCTAGCATTTGTAGACTTAGAGAAAGCTTTTGACAATGTTAACTGGAATACTCTCTTTCAAATTCTGATGGTGGCAGGGGTAAAATACAGGGAGCGAAAGGCTATTTACAATTTGTACAGAAACCAGATGGCAGTTATAAGAGTTGAGGGGCATGAAAGGGAAGCATTGGTTGGGAAAGGAGTGAGACAGGGTTGTAGCCTCTCCCCGATGTTATTCAATCTGTATATTGAGCAAGCAGTAAAGGAAACAAAAGCAAAACTCGGAGTAGGTATTAAAATCCATGGAGAAGAAGTAAAAACTTTGAGGTTCACCGATGACATTGTAATTCTGTCAGAGACAGCAAAGGACTTGGAAGAGCAGTTGAACGGAATGGACAGTGTCTTGAAAGGAGGGTATAAGATGAACATCAACAAAAGCAAAACGAAGATAATGGAATGTAGTCAAATTAAATCTGGTGATGCTGAGGGAATTAGATTAGAAATGACACACTTAAAGTAGTAAAGGATTTTGCTATTTGGGGAGCAAAATAACTGATAATGGCCGAAGTAGAGAGGATATAAAATGTAGACTGGCAATGGGAAGGAAAGCGTTTCTGAAGAAGAGAAATTTGTTAACATCGAGTATAGATTTAAGTGTCAGGAAGTCGTTTCTGAAAGTATTTGTATGGAGTGTAGCCATGTATGGAAGTGAAACATGGTCGATAACTAGTTTGGACAAGAAGAGAATAGAAGCTTTCGAAATGTGGTGCTACAGAAGAATGCTGAAGATAAGGTGGATAGATCACGTAACTAATGATGAGGTATTGAATAGGATTGGGGAGTAGAGGAGTTTGTGGCACAACTTGACTAGAAGAACGGATCGGTTGGTAGGACATGTTTTGAGGCATCAAGGAATCACAAATTTAGCATTGGAGGTCAGCGTGGAGGGTAAGAATCGTAGAGGGAGACCAAGAGATGAATACACTAAGCAGATTCAGAAGGATGCAGGTTGCAGTAGGTACTGGGAGATGAAGAAGCTGGCACAGGATAGAGTAGCATGGAGAGCTGCATCAAACCAGTCTCAGGACTGAAGACCACAACAACAATAACGGTAACAAAGAAATCAAATACACACACTTATTGATACAATGTTGGTCAAAAGCTAAAATTTTCTCACAGTCCATAAAGACAGTCCTGATCATTCATCACAGTAAAATTGCAGGTTTTTTTTTTCTCGAAGTCTGGTAAAAGAAAATGCACACGGAAGTAGTGGATTTCCACGCAGTCTTGAAAAAGTAGTGTTGTCCCTCCAACGGAAAGACAGTGCTCACTCTTGACATGCAGACAGGTAATTGGCCACAAGAGAGTCAGTCGAAGTTTTGAAGAATATGGTGGGTAGGTCATCACAGAGCTGACCCACTGTAGTCCTGGTAGAGATTGTGGTATTGGTGGGCCACCAGAGGTGCAGACCCACTGCAGTCCTTGTAGAAATAATGGTATAGGTGGGCCACCAGAGTTGCAGACCCAATGTAGTCCTTGTAGAGACGGCCACCAACCATCTGTTGCGACTGTGCAGGTGCACAATCACCATCGAAGTGTCTTGAAGAGAAAATAGCAAGTCCATAAACCACCACTTGTGTACTCACAAAGTTTTTGGAGTTGTCCTTAGAACCAGCAATGCTGTTATCCAGTCCCTTGCTGAATTATTAACACACATGCAAACACTATCAGTCCCTACTTCTCACATATTGTCCATATACTATGACCAACAGAAACGAGTGCAGTTAAATGTAACTTAAAAGTTATTTAATATGATAAACTGGTGTCAATTACAATTTGATAACATAAGAATACAATAACAATGGTACAAAGTACATAATTAAAGAACATAATAGTATAGATGACATTTGTAGTAATAGGGGCTTTACAAAAGAATAGAAATAAACATATACATCAGTGTTACAGGAATTGTGACATAAGTAAATACATAAAAGATCAGAATACCTTTTGAAACATCAACTTCACACATGAGCATCAAAACAAAACAGAATAAATAATGTCTAAACATCTTTACAAAGTAAATAACATATTATCAGAAAAATTCTACAACATAAATCTCATCAGATAAACACATAAAGACAGGAAGAACACAGATATACAAGAGTACACAAATACATAGCGGAATAACAGAAAGGGAAAGGACAGGGTTTGTTTTACTGCATCTTGCAAACAAAACTTTCTTTACTTCTTGGAGATCTCCGTTCGTTCTTCATTAATTCAGAAAGTGCTATCTATACTTGCTTTCTGTACTTTATTGTAAAACTTCTCAATGAATTTCTTCCAATTCATCGCAACTCATACACTTATATAGTCTACCCCTCTTAAGCTAACTTAAACCTACTGAGCTCAGATGCTAAACTAAGGGACGAGGCAATGCAGCAGCACAAAACAATTAACGCAAACAGCAATGACAAAAAAATGCAGATTTGCAAAGCAAGCAGCGTTATAGAATTTCCCATAGCAATTGCAATATTACAACTAATATAAGGCAATGTGCAGAAAACAAGAAAAATAAATCAGTAGTAAACTGGCTTAGCAGAGTAACACAAATTAAAATTCAGTAGCACTATGCCTGGCAAACAACAGCAGCAGCAAACGCAATAACTTATATCTAAACATGACAAAACTCAAGCAGAAAGAATATTACAGTAAAGATGGCCATGTCTAATACCTATGTCACATCTTAACACTAGAGTGATGCATCACGATAACTTACTCTACCAAAATAATTACCAAGTAGTTGAAAAGAAAGTTATGTATATAGTTACTGTTATTAATCCCTTCTTATTGTTCTTTTCATTCCAAGTGCTCCTTTTTCGAAGAATATGGATCACAAAATTATTATTTAATAGATCTGTTGACAGAAAGTGTTCACATTAGCAAATGTATTTTATTTTATTTTATAAAACCAATGCTGCAACACAGCCGGAAACTAGATATTAAACAAAATGAGCAATCTCTCAACTAGAAAGCCAATAGATGTAAAATGTTTCTCATCATTTCATTAGGCATTTTAGTAAATATCATAAATTAAGAGCTCCATAATGTAATCATACGTTTTCAAGTTTGAGTGTGTCGTATTTGCGATGCTTTCGACAAAGAAATGTCAATAGCGACGATAATGGCCTCTTTTTTGTTTTTGCACCTAATTTCTTTCTTTTGTCAGACGACTACCTCTCAGCTGGGCGCCCAAAATGCATTACGTCAAGGTCACTTACCTTTCTTACTGAAATATTTACGACAGCAGTTTCCGCTACAGTGGCAGTCTCATATAAAAAAATTCACAGGTTGAGAATTTGCGTTACAAATGTGTAGAAACAAAATCCTGTTGATATAACAGTGTCCAAAAAATTTTCGTCGGCATTGTAATACACTCACGGATTTACATACATTTCATAACTCTCAAAGTACGATTCTTGGTTTCCAACAACCTTTTCCACAAATCAGACTCCCTAACCACTACTCATTATTCCTTACCTTATTATACATATACATATGTCGACACTTCTACAATATTTCATCATAACAGATACATAGCATAATCAAATTCCTCATATAGCATCAGCTTATTGATCATAAACATACCTCAACAGCATAATACACATCGTCGTCATACTAATGTCATAACACCTCAGTCAAATCTCAAAAAAGTCGTAGCTTTCTGCAATAATTTCAAAAATTAAAAAAAATTCTCTGCTCATATCAGTAGTGTCATCTACCTCAAACGTACTTTAAAAATCATGACCCCATACCAAACACATCATTCAAAGCTCACATAGTATCACAATGGTTCCGAAAAAATATGAAGAGTTCACAAAGTACAGATAAAATACAATTTTGTATGTATGAAGTTATCCAACTGTGTAATTGCGTAAACATCAGTCATTGATGTAGTAAAAAAACATGTTTTGTGTCTCTCTGATAGCTGTGTAATTACGTGTTAGAGAAATATGGTACCGATGTGTAAAGTTATATAAGCAAATACCAAATTAGCTACGGCTCCTTGTGCTTGCCACACACATGGTACGCAAAGTAAGCGTGTACCCCCCTGAGGATTAATGTAATTATACCCTCAGGTGTTACAGATTATTGCAATGGAATGAAATGTATCACGGAAAAACTTTGTATCATTGTACTACAAATATCTTTCAAAATAATTGTTTTAAGTACAAAATTAATCACTCAAATACGTGTACTGTAGCGCTAAACTGTGCGTCTTGTTGTAAGATAATCTTTGTGGAAGTGTCGTAGTTATCGTCCCCCGAAAGCTAAGTTCTGCTGACGTCAACGTACCTACCTCATCATAAACGAAAGTGAAATTCTTTGCGTATAGATATCGTAGTTTTTACGTACCTTACCGTGATCAGGAAAGTACTATTATGTAACGTATTGTTGTGCTACGGAAAAGGCTGTCTCATTGTAGCTATACGACAAACGTTACTACTAAAACAAGTTTTACTTTCCAGAATAATACAGAAAAACTGTGCAGATATAAAACAGAAACACTGAAAAAGCTACATTGTAGATTGTCCCTCATTAGTAGCGTCGTGATAAAATCGTGTAGCTGTCACATAAACTAACCACTGTGTCATCTGGTATCTCACAGAAAGAACTTTAAATCCAGAATGTATTTTCAACTAAACCAAAATGTTACATTACAATCTCATTAGCAGTACTGGTAAATGTTCTAAGTATGTGAGCCTTATAGTAGTTATGTAATCGTGCAACTAACAAGCAAGAATGTACACACACAATAACACTGTGTCGTCTGTTCACAATAACAATGCATTCGCAATTTCTGTTTAAATAAGTTCTCTTGGTTCTTGACTGGATATTTAACTTCAAACATTGTTGCATATTAACGGATTCTAAGTCTGACAAAGCATACTAGTAATGTAAAGTGAAAAGTTATATGGTAAAGACAAAGTTAAAATGCAAATTATATTTCAATAAACGGATTTACATGTGAAATGTGGTGTAAACCGTTACTCTTCCTAGTACGCAGAGTTTCAACTTCAACGCAATTATCATGTGATATACGTCGGATTCTGTAAGGTCCATTGTAAACTAGAAAGAATTTGTGACTCAAGTGTTTCTTCTTATGTGACAATGAATCAGCTTTAATGAGAACTATCTGTCCAATATATAATTTCATTGCATTTGCTTTACCGTGTAGTTTTTTCCTTTTGTCTGCTGCAGATTTTATATTTATAATAGCCAAATCAATTATGTCTTTGTGTCGAAAGGTACTAGCTCTCTGATTCTGTTAGGTGGTTCTTCATTCTTCAGTACAAGAGTAGGTGGTAAAGCAGTGGAGTCATGAGGCATTTCATTCAGCACATTTTGAAATAAGTGTAAATATCTGTCCCAATGCTGATGCTTTCTGTGACAATAAAGTCTGCAAAGCTTATTGATTTCTTTCATAATCCGTTCGGAGGGGTTACAATGTGGTGAGTACAATGAAATAAAAACAAGTTTGATTTTATGATTCCGAAGCATGCGTGACCAAACAGCAGATCTGAATTGCGGTCCATTATCTGAAATGACTTTACTAACGTGTCCAACTTCACGTTAAAAATTTTTAACAAAGGCGTTGGATACAGACCGTCCATTGGCTTTACGTAACGGTGTGAAAGAAACAAATTTTGAAGTAAGTTCAACAACGAGTAGAACGTACGAAAATCCATTAGATGTTCTGACAAGCGGTCCCAAGAGATCAACAGCAGCAAATTCTTTTAATTTAGAAGTAATTATAGGAAACAGCGGAGCAAGAAGGGAGATAGTAGATGGTTTCGCCTTTTGACAAAGTTTATAAATAGACAAGACTCTTCGAATTCTCTTTTCCATATTGTTAAAATAACAAGTCGTTCGAAGAATACAATAACATTTTCGTGGACCAAAATGTGCATAGCTGAAATGAATGTACCGAATGAGCTTTTTAACAAAATCGTCAGGAATGCAAAGTGCCCATAGCTCGTCATCAACAGTGCAGCGTTTGAACAGTACGTTGTTTCTAACCAGATAATAATGCCGAATCTGTGTGTGTGTCTTTTCATGCCATTTGCTTTTGATGTATTTCCAAATAGGATCTTTATCTTGTTCATGAGCAATGTCCTTTAAAGATGTGGTGATGAAGTTTCCAAAGGCGACTTTCTGAATGTAAAAAATACTGAAATTTTTTTCGAGGGTGCCTTCTGTGTTACTTTTCTCAAGCCCAGTCGGTGCGCGTGACAGTGCGTCCGCAACAATGTTCTCCTTGCCGGGAATGTAGACTATTGTGAAGTGGAATTCTCGCAGAAACAATGCCCAACATTTTAACCTGTCATGATTTAATTTTGAAGACATAAGAAATTGTAATGCAAGATGATCACTGTATACTTTACGTGCTTACCAGAAAGAAAGAAACGGAATTTGATAAATGACCAAACGATAGCTAAAGCTTCTAATTCAGTAACGGAAAAAATTTTTTTCGGATTTTGTTAGCACTCGGCTAGCAAAAGCAATGGTTTTCTGAATGGTAGTGTCATTTTCTATGGCTTCTTGAAATAAACGGGCACCAAGACCGACTTTAGAAGCATCCGTGCTAAGGTAGAAATCTTGTGGCAGATCTGGATGAGCTAGTATTGGCGCTTTAAGTAGCGATTCTTTCAAGGAATTGAATTCCAACTGTGCTTGTTCGTCCCAGTTCCAAATAATATTTTTTCCAGTGAGAACAAAGTTTTGGTGTAACAAGAATTTGCATATTCAGAAAACGACGGTAAAAATTTACGAGACCTAGAAAACTGCGGACTTGTCTTTTTGTGGATGGAACTGGAATGGCTCTGATTGCTTCTAACTTTTCAGGATCCGGCTGAATGCCTTCAGAAGAAATCATATGTCCCAAAAACCTCACCTTTGACCTACCGAATTCAGACTTTTCCAAGTTAACTGTAATTCCAGATTCTGCAAAAATACATAACAAACTGTTGAGGATGCGATTCTGTTGTTCCCATGAAACTTCTGCTATTAGAATATCGTCCACATATAAGGTGATGTGACGTTTTAAGAACTCAGGTAATATGGAATTTAGCCCGCGAATGAATGCTGCCGAAGAAATGTTCAAACCAAAAGGAAGTTTCCGAAACTGATACCAAACGCCGAAACAAAGGAAAGCTGTGTATTTTCTACATTCTGGATGAAGTTCGATCCGATAAAAGCTGGATCTGAGATCAATGGAAGACAACACTTTTACACCATTTAAATTTTGAAGAATTTCTTCCAACGTTTGTGGCCTGTCTGTTTCAGGAATAATGATAGTATTGATTTGTCTCGAATCTAAGACAAGCCTGATAGATCCATTTTTCTTCTCAACAACATGTAATGGATTGTTGTATGAGCTTACTGCAGGCTCAATAATGCCCTCGTCAAGCATAGATTGTATTTCTGTTCTAACACGGTCCCTATAATGTGCTGGAATTACGTATGGTCTAACACAAAATTTAGTATGCTCACGAACACGAAATTGGTATTGACATCCCTTGATTGTTCCTGTTTTGTGAGTAAAAACTGTGGAATGTGCTTGTAAAATCTCAAAAAGGTCCTGACTATCACTGTCATTACAATTGTCAATTGTTTGAATTTTATTCTGAATTAACTCATTAGTTTTAAATATGCCGTCGATATCATCCCTGTCAGTACTTGCAGAGTGATTGTTAGTGTCTAGTTCCGTAGAAAATTCCGAACTGTTGTCGAACAGAAGGTAAAGCCGATTAATTTCCTCGTCATGGTTTGAGAGCCAATCTTCAAATTTCAATGCTATTGACTTACCTTCTTCCTCTAAACTTATTTCAGCATTGTGAAAGTTTATGATTGCTTTGTATTCGTTCAAAAAGTCTACTCCCAGTATAGTTTCTGTCGACAATAATGGAACAATAAGAAAGTTCATAGAGAAGCTGTGGCCCTGACAAAAGAATTCTAAGTTGGTTTGTTGGCGTACATCTACACTTTTTCCAAAGATTGCACCTTGTAATTTAATCTTACATAACGGAAGTGTGGGGCAATCGTTCAATTTGTTACATTTGCTAAAGGCTGTTTCACTAATTACTGAAATGGGACCGCCAGAGTCAAGCACTGCCGTAAATTTTACTTCACTTACTGTAATTTGAATCACAGGATATGCAATGTTGTTACGTTTTACGTCGTGTTCCTGGAGTAAGATGTCCCTAATGTCTTCCATTTTTACGTAATTAGTAGCTACGGCAGCTACGTCCTCAGTTTCATACGTACGTTTCGTGGCTGCCGGTGGTATGAGTCATTGCCTATTGTCCCTTTGTTGGCGCGCGTCGTTATTGGGATTTGGAGACCTAACTTCTACAAATTCACCTTGTCGAGAGGGCCCTGCTCTGTTTGAATCCCGCCAGTTCTGATGCAATTCAGGTCTGTCGTTACGATCGCATCGTCTGTCGTCAAGTCGGTAGATTACATAGTTCTTTCTTGTCGGTCACGTCGTGGAGAACTTCTCCCTGAATCATAACTGCGCGCTGGTCCGTTGCGTCTAAATTTATTCTGTCTCCCTTGATAATATTTATTTTGGGTCCCATATTGTCTGTTTCTCTGATTGTCTCTGTGATAGTCATTACTGCAGAGAGGTGATCTTTCCCTGTAGTTACTACTACTCTGCCAACGGTTGTCATACTGGTGGTGTCTGTTTTGGTCACGATTTGTGTTGTGGGAATATCCTTGTCGTGTCCAGTTACTATACATTTCATCGCGGAATTGTGACAGATGGGACCTGCAATTGTTGTGCTCCTGTTTTCACGTTCCGCGACTGTCAGTGTCAATTTCCAATTCTTGTAACAGTCCCTGAAAAGCTTCAATGTCGTCTTTGCAACGTCCTGCCAAAATAATATGTCGTAAATGTTCAGGCAATTTGATTAAGCAAATGCGGATGAGTTCTGAGGGGCTGTATGGGTTTGACAGGTACTGATTCTGGTGCAACATGTCTTCAAAATATTTCACAAGACTGGAGAATTCAGATTGTTCGAAATGTTTCATCATTATGATGCTATGTTTTACTCGGTCTTGCGTAGCTTGAGACCAATATGCTGAGAGGAAGGCATGATAAAATTCTCCTTCACTGTGACAATCGTGAATGACCGATCGCATTCTTACAGCTGGTTCATTCTCTAAGTAGCCACACATAAATTCTAATCTGTGCTGCAGTGACCAGTTGGGAGGAAAACAATGAGAGAGTTGATGAAGCCATGCTCGTGGATGAATGTCGTTGCCAGAATTCTTAAATGTTTTGAATTTACGTGTAGTAATGAACAGCTTATAGTCAAAATCATCCTGTCAGCGAGTCGCACATCGCTCATTGTTACTTCGTTTCGGCGGTTCCATCTCAAAATTCAATGCGCCTTGCCAATTTCTTTCATAATTTCCGAAGTGTCCTGTGTTATTCTTTTGTGGTTGCTCCGTATTTCTATGTCCCTCTTCCCATACTGGAGCGCGAGTGTCTTCTGAAATATGTAATTCTTGTATTATTTGTGCCAACTGATCTTGTACTTCCCGGATTTCTCTTTTGTACTGTGTATTAATTTGATTTTGATTATGTTTGAATTTTCTAATTTGTTCATACTCTTCAGTGTCAGTGAAAGCTACAGGTTATGTAACTCAGTAGTTAAATCTTCACGTGTTTGTTCAAGTGTGATGTCTAACTTTTGAAGCTTTTGCTGTGTTTGTCTCTGATTTTGTTCCATTGTGTCTAACTGTTGCTGTGTTTGTCTCTGATTTTGTTCCATTGTGTCTAACTGTTGCTGTGTTTGTCTCTGATTTTGTTCCATTGTGTCTAACTTTTGAAGCTTTTGCTGTGTTTGTCTCTCATTTTGTTCCATTTCTTGCATTAATTGCAATAATAATGTATTAGTGTCTGGAATGTGTTTCTCTATGCTTTTTGGTAGTGCATTTTCGCCGGCAACATTCACGTTTTGACAAGCAGAAAATGTGTCTTGACTCATTTGAGAAAACGGTGAGGACCCAAAACCTGAGTCTACAGTATTTGCAATATTGTGTTCTGTCATTTCGGATTCCTGAGGCGAGCTGTTGCCGACCGATCGATCGATAATGCTTCCCTTTTCACTAATTGTTTCGCTGCCTACACCATTATTTACAGCCCGCTCCATTTCCCTATGCACACTTGCCAAATTACTACTTTGAACATTAGTTAATTCATTACTCTGCGGCGCTAACACACTGCTTTCGTCTTCACTGTCACTTCTCAGTTTACTTTGAAGCCTAGTATTACGTTTTTCACACGCCATTATTGTCACAATATTTCACACGACAACACAGAAAAGCACAATTTGAAGAGCAAAATAACAAAACACATTAACATAGCATTGAAAATAATATCTAGTTAATTGCAAGCGCAGCTGCGAAATACTTGGTGCAAATATACATGCATGCCACAACTGTGTACGACAATGAAAAACTACAACTACAAAGGAAATTCTCTCTATAATTATGCGCTAGCAATAAACAAAAGCTACACTAATTACACAAACTACAAGAAAAAATCAGAAGATACCATCCTCGGCTAAGGGTCAACATATGAAACGTCCCCTTTGAACAATTATACAAGACTGTGCTTAAACTGACACACAATATTTTTAGCGCAACGCAATCTGACTTTCGCTGATGTCCGGGGTGTGCGGGGCCGACTGCCTTCACGTGTGTGGCCTTGACTGACTTCCGAAACCGGTTTCAGCCAACTGCTGCCGCCGCTCACTTTCTGCTGCGTCACGAGTCACTACTGCCCGAATTTTTTTGCGTACCTCTCCGCTGCCTAGCAGGTTACATATAAACGTCATGCACTGATTATCACATCTCACTCTCTCCGCGGCACTGTTCTCTCATAACACTAAGGAAATGTTCACTGTTTAATCACTGTTTACACTGTCCAAAGTCACTGTTTAAGTCACTGTTCAGTTAATTCTTTTTCCCTACCTCACTGCTCATGTTCAAGTTCTTTATTCACTGTTTAAGTCACTGTTCATCACGTTTGTATTCTCGCATGTACTGCTTTATAGCGTGAATTCTGTTACAATGACTGCTGTGTTACTCCACTTAGCAGAATACTCTTCAACTACATTCCCTCCAGGGATGCCATGTACAACGTCCCCAGTGGCATTGTAGTGAGAAGCAAGCGACTCTACCTTTCTACTCTGGTTTCTGTATCACTAACCTGGTGTCTTGCTGCTTCGGTAGTCCATCCCTCGTCGCAAAGTACTAGCGCTCAGGCGCCAGGTTCAATGTAGGTGATCCTTAACTGGAGTGTTTCGGGATGCCAGTTGTTAAATGCCAACAACGATTTGTACTATACTCGTTTTAATAAAGAAAATACTTTGACACACACTTCACAGAATTTCCAATATGGCAGCTATTGGCTGCACCGTTATTCCAACCTTTACAACACATTAACGTCTTTCTGACTTTCCATGATCGTGATACGTACTGCCCCCGACACGTGGCGTTCACAGATAACTAACCTTCACTTTGTCTCATGTTTCACAGCTGGAATATTTACTCAGGACCGATCTTTTAGCGCCGCCCACTCAACCATGCTTTTTGAACGGCGCCTCGCTACAAACTCGCCCTGTCTTCCCAAAGAGAGACCCCCCTTTTCTCCCTCAGCCAATAAGGACACATCCAAACTTTCAGCCAATGGGCGTTCAGATCGCTGTTGCTAGGCGGATCTGACGTCACATTTGCGGACATTGTGAAGGAAATTTATCTCGGAACACTGTATCAGACTGTAAGATCCTACTTCCGAATAGTCGGATCTTGTCCCTGGTAAGTTTTCACTACATTGCCTCCTATGGTTTCATCACTAATGCTCGTTGCTGATGCTTAATTGTTAAATGTACATGTAGCCTGGCTTCTACTGAGCATTCCCGATCGCATAAATGTGCATAATACTTGGCTTAAACACGTGAATGGAGTGCACATGTGCATTACAAATCAATTTTTGGTGGAGGTCACATGTTTTCAAGTTATACTTTGCTTGCTGTTTCATTTCTGCAGCAACGATCTGTCGTACTTCTTTAAAAATGTTCCCAATCTCTTTTATGAAATCGGATTTGATGCAGATTCAACAGATATGGCGTTCATCGTTCACAAACCTTTTTCGTACTTAATTTTCAATTGAAATGTATAATACTGTTTCTTGTGATATGCGAGTACATTAGCTGTTTCATAATTCTTTGATCGGCGGTCCTCCAATTCTATATTGTGCTCCTAACCCATATATCGATCTGCAGTCTGTCAAGCCTTTAATGTTGATCGTCTGCATAAGAAGAGTGTCCACGTTCATGCTACCATGCACTTGTAATATCTGTATATGAGGAGACCACCGACCTCCGCAGCTGAGCACACCTGGGCAACAGCGCTCGACTTTGACGTAAGCAGTTTCGAATACTCTGTATAATTTTCTTAACACAAATTATCAACAGGCGTTATATCTGTTGCAAAAATTAATTCTAGACGATTACCCATCGTCATACAATGCTGATTTCACTTTACATCACAGGTGGCTGCCGTTTATCTGTATGACTTCTGACAAACCCTTCATATATGTAACAAAAATTAATCCAGTATAACTAATAAGGAAATGAGAATTATACGTGGCGTGTTTGAATAAGAGATGGTAAATTATGTAGACATGTCACATACCTGATATTGTGTCTAATATGGCTCAACTAAAGTAAAAGAAAACCGCTCGTTTTTCAGTAAATTTCTGTCAGGAAACCCATACTTTAAATTTTATCTCTGTTTATGATAAATCTAGATGAAAAATACAGGATGTCTCACACCTTTTGGGTCAAATTGAAATAGGTGATAGTGGATCCACAAATGATTACATTATTTTGAGATGGGTAACCCATAGTCGGAAATCCATATTTATTGTGTTATGGGCGTACACAGCGCACACTGCATGACAGCAACGCAGCGCGTAGTAACTGTTCAAAGCGACAGCCGGCGGTCTCAGTGCATGTACTGCAAGGGCGCAAGCAGTTCTACTGTAATCTCGCAAAGATTCCTGTTGGCTGTTATACACTGGAATGGGGAGAGGATGATGAACAGCATACAAACATGACCACCACCAGACGTCTGTACATAGTTTGGGTCGTAGCACACGCGTCATGCAACGACCGCATCTATCGCACCAGCACGTTAACGGGTGACGCATGCACATCACTATCCCTGGTGTCACTTGTCCGCTGAATCAAACAGCTTGTAATACATAGTGAGTTGTCATAGCGTGTAGGCTTTCACGGCCGGCGTCTTCAGTAATTTAAACTTCCGGGCTAAGAGGCCGTGGTCCAATAGTAGAAATACTTCGCCCTGACGTTTCGTTGCCAGCTGCGGGCAACATCATCTGATGTGAGTCTACGACTGGCTGCTTGGCCGTGGAGGTCCTGTTTATATAGAGCGCGTAAAGGGCGCCACCACTCGTCACGTGTTGTCAACAGTAAAACTCTCTCTGGCTGGCGTCATTACTCTCGATCGAAGGTAATCGATTGTCACATCTTTGGTACAAAGTCGATCGCCATATCTTATCTAACTTCAAGCCTTCTTCTTTCCTGTTAAAATTATTGTGGTGTTTAAAAATCTCTACAGCCTCTCTATACAGACGTGCATAATAATGCGATGCCTTAGCTAGCATGATCGTCTCACTAAATTTTATTTCATGGTCACCCGTTTCAAAAACATGTTCCGCTACAGCCGATTTGTCCGTGTGTCCCAATCGACAGTTCCTTTTATGTTCAGTTAGGTGAGTACTGATACTTCTTTTTGTGGTTCCAATGTAAACCTTCCCACAACTACACGGAATCTTATACACACCAGGAGTAGCTAAAGGGTGTCGTGCATCTTTCGCCGATCTTAAGCATGCGCTAACCTTCTTGGTGGGTCTACAGATTGTTTCAACTCTGAACTTGACCAGCACTTTCCCGATACGGTCAGTAATATTGTGGATGAATGGAAGAAAAACTTTCCACACCGATGGTTGTTGTTGTTGCACGTTTTCGGACATTTTTCTTCTGGGATGGAGTGCTCGATCTATCTCCTTGTCAGCGTACCCATTTTTCTCGAAAGCGGTTCGCAAGTGGTTTAGTTCCTCCTGCAAATAAGCTGGCTCACAGATTTTACTAGCCCTGTCCACCAATGTCTTGATAATACATCTCTTCTGCCTGGGACGATGGTTTGAATCCTTATGAAGATAACGATCGGTATGCGTATCTTTTCTGCAGACTTTGTGACCCAGAGTCCTATTTGCTCGTTTAATTACTGAGACGTCAAAAAAATTAATCTGTTCATTACTTTCTGTCTCCATAGTGAATTGTATTTTTGAATTGATGCTATTCAAATGCTTCAAAAAACGGTTCAGTTCTTCTTCACCGTGATTCCATATGACAAAAGTGTCGTCCACATACCGATACCACTTCAAAGGCCTTTTTCTGGCTGACTGCAGTGCTTGCTGTTCAAAAAATTCCATAAACATATTAGCAACGGCTGGACTTAGAGGGCTACCCATCGCCACTCCATTCATTTGTTCATAGAACTCATTGTTGTACTGAAAATAAGTCGTGGAAAGGCAATGTCTAAACAAAGCTACTATACGATAGTAAGTGCTATTGGATCCCCTACTCAAGAGTTGGCTAGACATCTTGCCACTTTGTTACAACCGTTTATTGGAAAAACTGATCATCATATTAAAAACTCTTTGCACTTCATCGAAAAATTGGAGGAGATTACCGTCAGCCCCAGTGATATTCTTGTCAGCTTTGATGTGGTGTCTCTGTTCACCATGGTTCCTGTCAACGAAGCTCTTGCTTGCATATCTGACATATTTCCTACTGATATAGTAGCTTTGTTTAGACATTGCCTCAAAGTGTGTGTGTCATCGGCAAGTTGATGGGTGCTTATTTCTCTGAGTTCGGCTAACTATCCAACACCACAACACCATCTCCTCAAAGTCTAGTGTTCAGACACGTCTTTGGAAGCAAAGTTGGTTGGATCTCTGTGGCGTGAACGCCCTGATCTTTTGTAAGTTGGTACCCATGGACATAAATTTCTTCCATTTAGGCCGGCCGCGGTGGCCGTTCTGTTCTAGGCGCTGCAGTCCGGAACCGCGGGACTGCTACGGTCGCAGGTTCGAGTCCTGCCTCGGGCATGGATGTGTGTGATGTCCTTAGGTTAGTTAGGTTTAAGTAGTTTTAAGTTCTAGGGGACTGATGACCAAGATGTTAAGTTCCATAGTGCTCAGAGCCATTCTTCAATTTAGGATGCCACTCACTGAAAAAGCGATCTCTGGAAATTCGTGCTGCTTTGAGGGCACTACATCCTGCCACCCTGTACGTTAAGTAGTTGACTGCCAGCTCTCGTGACGAGTAATGACGTGCCCATGGTGAAATGTGTTATTGAGTACAGTGCATGATGTTACAAGCTGTCCAATGCAGTGGACTTCTGACACCATAGATTGTACATTCAGCACAGTTTGACAAGCCAGCGCGATGCACGTGGTCGTCGCATCACGCATGTGCTCTGACCTCAGCTGTGAATAGTTTGTATGTTTGGTGGTTAGGGGTGTACGCGGTTTATCACCCGCTGTCTATTCCACTGTACAAGAGCCACACGGGATTTTTGCGAGAGAACGGAAGGACTGCATGCGCCGTTACAACACATGCGCTGAAACTAATGGCTGTCGCTTAGCACAATTACTATGAGCTACATTGTTCTTATGCAGTGCACGCCGTGTACATCCATAAAACAATAGATATGCATTCCGACCATCTCAGTATACTTTAATCAGTTGTGGTCTCACTATCACGTGTTATAATTTGACCCAAAAGGTTTCAGACACCTTGTATATAACGCAATTCAGTTAAATATCTCATCAGATACAGTAGCCATATCTGGTGTAATAAATGGAATGAATTAGGGTATGTAAAATTTAAGACGTATCAATTTTCGCCCATTCACAATTCTCAAACTGACCATAGGTTTTTAGAGTGCCTTCATGACTAGTCTTTGCAAAAGTAACGATATCGACAAACTCTTTAATTTTAAATATTTCATCTAAAATGTAATTACAGATTAGTTAGAAAGTATGTAATTAAGGTACATTATGGAAGAATAAGACGTTTTACACCTCATTCATGCCGCACAGGTACTTATTTTCCTCAAACTATAGCTGTGCTTTTCTCATAATGCTTTTCTTTCATTTGCTTATGTTGCTGTTTTCAGAAATCTACGATAAAGACTGTTCTTACTGCTCGAGATGGTTCCTATTTTTTAGCAATGTATTTTTATCCCAATCATTTAATGTCAACTTTTTTCATTGTCATATCGTAATTTTTCTTCACAAGTCTATATTACTGTACTCTTTTCATTCCCCAAGGCGCAATTAGTGTTGGTACACACACACACACACACACACACACACACAGTGTGAGAAAGAGGGAGAGGGAGAGAGAGAGAGAGAGACTCACGCATGTATGCAATAGTGCAGTGTCTGTTTCACTTTAAAGAAATCATATTGAATGCTGGAGGCAATGTGTAGGATTTGAAGTGGTAATAACAGAGAACAGGAAAAGCATTTTATGCAAGAGAAAATTTTATTTAAGAACATGGTGCAGTTAGTGTCCTCAGATTTGACACAGTATCACGAGCCTAACAATAAAATATTCAGGGTCAGTGCGCGTGCATCTTATAAATCATTTTCTGTGTTGCATCTTGTCAACATCGAACTGTTTTTGAAACAGTACGTGAGAAGGAAACTTGCTACTCGCCATACAGCGGAGATGCTGAGTCGCGATAGGCACAATAAAAAGATTCACACAATCATAGCTTTGGCCGAAAGCTATGATTGTGTGAATCTCTTTATTGTGCCTATCGCGGCTCAGCATCTCCGCTGTATGGTGAGTAGCAACTTTCCTTCTCTCGTATTGTTACACTCCATACTGGATTTTCCATTGTTTGTTTTTTTAATAGTTTATTCAATTGTTGTTTCTAGTACTTGCTGCGTTCTGTAGTACAAATAATAGTACACTTATTCTATAGTCCCATTCTCCATACATGTGAAATCGTGACTTAGATCACTTGTACTTCTCGCAAAATTTGTTGGATCGAAACGTTTCTTTTACGTATTGACAACGCAGACTTCTAGAGTTATCAACGTTACAGTTTTCCTAGATGAAACTGGTCTGATAAGGAGATGCATTCAACTGTGTGCAGTATAAAAAGTGGCACTTCTTTGTGTGCAGTAATTGATATTGATCATTGTTGAAATAACAGCGGTCTGAAGTTGAAGCATCAGAAGCGCTCATTTCTTCTTTAGAAACTGATCATCATGTTGAAGATGGTGTACGATGTATTCAAAATCTGAAAAAAAGCAGAATCAGTTACAGTGAAAGGTAAAAAAAGACTTTCAAAAATTTCGAAAATTTGTATAGCAGTACTGCAAAAAGCGGTTACAGGCAAAATTCCTGCCGTGAATAACGTAGGTGTCGCGATGTGTAAGATATTAAAAGTATAAAAAGGTGTCGATCGTTGCAACAAACAAGTATGAACACAGAGTGGGGAGGAGAGGGTGGGCAATGATGATAAGTGAAGTGTTTGTAATAAGTGGCTGGGTTAGGGATAAATCATTGAGCTGACTGTGTGTGCAGAGCGAGAGACTGGTCATAGGACTGTTCCATGTCCGAGGAGACAATAATAGTGGATTTTTTGGGCATTGAGTTGGTGTTAGGAGATGAGGAAGGTAAAGGAACCCGTCACCAGGGGAGGAGTTGGGACGAAAGCCACACTGGTAAACAGGAACAAGGTGGTGGTGATTCAGGTGTTGGATACTTTGGGAGATGATGGATTAAAAGATCTTGAACAATGAGGCCAAGCTGGTGGGGCGATAAGAGGAGGTACCTGTAGGGGTCTGTGAGTTTGAGGAATCGTAGGGTTTTGCAAGTTTGCTACAGTTCAGGATAGCAACCTATGGAGAGGATCGTGTTATAAAGCATTGCAAGTGTGGCAAGAAAGGAGAGGGGACATTCTCTTAGATGCCGATAGGTAATGCGGTCGTGAGCATGGGAAAGACTTGTTTTGTGTCATATGCTGTTATACGAGTATTTAATTCTGTGTATGGTAAGTTGTCGTAGTAGTTGAAGCTTGTATCCAGGGATAGGACAGCAGTATTTGTGGTTTCAGAAAGTATAGGGAATCAGGAATGAAGAAGATGTCGGAGAGATATGACGCAAAATGGTCATGTTTGCTCAGGTTGTCAGGTAATGGATGGTTGTTGTGGAGGAGCGGTTAGTGAGGTATGTAATAACCGCTGTTTTGTTGATGGAATGCTTTCCAATATTTGGATGGGTTAATGCGTAGTGTGGCGTTGAGTCTCATGCATATCTGGCGTCAGTCACGGCGTTTACTCACATATTCTTACATTAAGAGCGTTATTGTGAATTACAACTGTGAAAATAGAAGCTTTGTTTCACATTACCTGAGAAGAATCTGACAAATGACGCACATGTGTCCTTAAACTTAACAACCAAGTGAGCAAAATTATTAATGGTGACTAACATCGTCACAAGATTCAAAAGCGTGATAATACTGTGATGAACACTCGTGTCCCGAGATGTAGCACCACCGTTCGAATGCTGTGCCTACAGCTGAAATATAAATAGCTTAGGATGTTCAGCCGATAGATGTCGCTGGCTGCATGTGCCGCGTGTCAGAATACCTGAGATATGTCGTAAGGTAAACATAAGCCAAATTAGGATTCGTCAAACACGTAAGAAAAACAAAGTTTAAGCGCAAAATTGAGTCTGTAATAAGACGTTAGGTAAAATCACAAATGCAATCTCTAAAATATGTGTGTACGACGTAAAAAGGACACTAGAAAATAGTTGAAAGCACAGTACTGAGACACGAGACAAGTCACAGGCTAAAGGTGCCCTCTACCACAACCACGATACGGTCGTTTTGGTACTCTGATAAATGACAGGATTACCTGTAGTATCGGTAGGAAGAGAAAAATAAATAAATGTATGAGAGAGAAACCGGCAGCCGACGACTGATTTTCTTTTTCTTTCCTCGCGTAACTAAAACTTCACATCGTTCAGTGTGACCCCACAGTGTATTCCAGCTGTATATTCTTACAAAATATAAATTGCATTTTATAAGTAATAAAAATTAGCTGATCGCATAACTTCTGCGCTCTATGTAATCAAAGGAATTACTTTCGACACAAGTATAGTTTACACGCACAAACATAAGAAAATTAATATTATCACTGCTGTATTTTGCGCTCAATAGAAGGGTCAACATGATCAAAGGCAAGAAGAGTGAAAGTTGCTTATGAATAAATAACATGTTTTATACAAGCTCAACGAAGTACTGAATAGATATTTGATGTGTTTTTGTTTTGCTTCTTTTTTTAAAATTTTACCTCTTTTTGAGGAAATAGCATTTTATTTCATTGTATGATAAATTTTTATATTTTTTCTTGTTTGGTCTACTGTATTTCTATATTTAACGCTAAAAAATCAACAATTTTCGAATAAAAACAGAATTAAATATTAATTTTTGCAATTTTCCTATATTTACATTCATTTTTAAGTATCACACAGGAGGATAACTATACAGAACAAAAATATTTTGTAGATTCCGTGCCACTGTATTTATCTTCACTCAGTTTCTAGACGGTTCACCACTTTTAGTTTCTTGGTGGATCTTGTGAGACAGTGATCGCATACACAAACAAAACGATCGAAATGACCTAAAGCCCAAGAAGTATGCAACACACCCAACCTACAAGTAACACGGTTACGGTCGTACTGAGCGAAGCTACTGGGAAACTATAGTAGTCTACGCATACTGGTTACAGTCTAATGTAACCTACGGTAGTTATAGAACTCTGCCACAGGCACAACGAGCTCAGAAAAAGAGAACAAAGACGCCGTGAAAAATCCAAAAGGGAAGGGATTTACATACTTGCGAACAAGCCGTCGACGGTGTTTGGCAGAGAATAGAAAGCAAACCAAAATGTAAAAAAAGCGGCAACAACATGTTATGCAGTGAAGAACGGGGATTCGTGCGAATTCGATTTGTTCATTCAGGATTTTGGGGGAAGTGGTGTTTCTTGTAACCTTAGACGTCTACTTTCTCCAGAAAGTTTATTAGGCGGCCCTTAGGCGCAGTATTTAATACTGTTATCTGTTATCTGTGTTATTTACTGTGTACTTGTGTTTAGTGAGGTGTGAATGAAATGCAGTTTTGGTCTGCAGATGAATGTTCCCTAGATCTAATACTAAAATTTCTAAGCGCCTGTCCAATGTAAAATTTTTCACTGTGTTTGTACCGTATTTTATAAACGCCTAAATTAGAAAACCCACTTTGTTTGTTATCTATATTATGTCGAAGCCGCAGTTTTAGAGAATTATTTATTTTAAAATCGCATGTGACCGTTGTGTTCTCAGAGTTTTTCTCACCGTTCAGAAACTTTCTACAATATGTGATCTGGGCCTAATTTTTAATATGTCCTGTGCTCTTAGATGTTCATGGTATTCCTTTTTTCTTTCTCGTAATATATGTTAACATGATAAAGCTCTCTGTGTGTCCGTTTGATACGGCTAATTATTTAACATGTGTAGTTCTTTCCATCTTTCTTGTCTAATGGCAAAAGAATAAGTTGGCATATCACGGATGTAATAAAGGCACCTGTCTAATGGAATGAAAATAATTTGGTACAGTATGGAAGTAAAAAAAAGCCCTTTCATATCACATTAGATGAGAACATTTGGTGAGATTAATATTATCAGTGCATGTAGGTTGTCCTATAAATGCTGAGCTCATGTCTATTGTTATTTTTAGTAAGGTCCGAACAGTTAACAGAATTATTTTTTTTCAATTTTTGTGGTGCATGGATGTGAACCGTCGCGCAAAGGCATCGATATCATTTATGTTACCTTTTATCATTGCTAAGATTGCTACATTGTCATCTATAGTAACTGACCTGGTCTTTCCAGCTTGGAAATTTATCAAAAAATTATTTGTAGGTCATAAATTTGATGTTCCAGCTAAAGTTTTTGTCCATTCAAAGGCCCTTTTTTTGGCAATATATTTTATGACCGAAAGAGAAAAAGTTGTAGAAAAACACAAGTGAAGCTTTTCAACGAGCTCAGTGTCTTCTGTTGTACTAATCTTCTTGTGAGTCTGTGGAATACGCTTTATAATCCCAGTGATTTAGTTAATGGGGACTTTAATATAAGTATTAGTAAAATATCAAGTGATTCTAAAGTTGTATCATCAGGAACGGTTACATCTTTAACGGCGGTCCTGCGTAACGCGCTGTGAGTGTTCAACACAGATTATCACGTTTTTATATCTTCTGGTGATGCCAGGCATTTGCTTCTTTTACTAAGTTTAAGGAGAGAGGCTTGTTATTTCTCAGGTGTAGCTCAAGTCATACAAATCAACACAGGAAATTACCCTGTAGTAACTTACCATAACGCTCTTACTCATACGGGAGTTAGAGGTATAGGTGCAGATATTTTTACAGGTGCCTGAGGAGAGTGTACTGAACAACATTATATCAGAATTTACTTTATTTTCAGACTAATAATTATAGCTATTGGGTGTAGTATGTAGTATATAGGTTCAATAGCACCAGGTGGCGAGGGCAGGCCATTAATGCTTATTTGTAGGATGATTAGAGGGGGGGGGGGATGGAGTGGAGCAAGTCAGGTGTAGAAGTGTGGACATATAGATGCAAAACGGATAGACGGAATCCACTTAGTGGTGCAATTACGAGCCTGCCAGCAGGAAGACTGTTAGAAGGATAGAGAACACATCTGACCCACTAAAGCTGGTATATATTAAGGTCCCAACGATGACAGTTTCTGCATTTACACCCCTAACACCATGAATATGTTCAAGTTAATCCTGTTTTAGATCGATCTGATGATGGTTGTAATGGCCGAAACCAGTAATTAAATAAAAAATTCCGACTAAATAGTGTTTTAGTTTCTGCAAATGTAAAATTGTACAAAATATTACAGTTTTTAGAAAAAATATTTGTAAGATATTGACAAGGACAAGTAATATGCAATGCGTACAAAAAGCAAGAGGGAACAATAAGAATCGAACATCTAGAACGAAGTGCAGGGAAGCATCTTTCGTCCCTTCTGTGCATCGAAGAAGAAAAGACGGAGGTAAATGGATAGTTCAGGAGTGGGATTAAAACAGAGAGTGAAAAGTTATCACTGATGACATAGCTTTCCTCTGCTGAAAGTGAAGAAGAGTTACAGGACTAACTGACTGGAGTGAACTCTAATGAGTACACAACGGTTGAGGGTAAATAAAAAGAAGACAAAACTGATGAGTAACAGAAATTAGATTAGCGAGAAACTTAAGACCAGAATTATTGACAACAAATTAGGTAAAGTGAAAAATGCTTCTGCATTGGAAGCAAAATAATACATTACAGATGAAACGAAAACACAGAAAGCAGACTAACACAGGCAAAGAAGGCATTCCTGGTCAGACGAAGTCTAGTGATATTAAACAGATACCTTAATTTGAGGAAGACATTTCTGAGAATGTTCATCTTAAGCACAGCATCGTGTAGAAATGAATCACGTGATGTGTGTTATCTTCCGTCCAAATACTTGTTTGATGCAACTCTCCATGCTACTCCATCCTCTGCAAGATTTTTCATCTCAGAATAACTACTACAACTTACATCCTTCTGAATCCCTATTCATCTCTTGGTCTCCCTCTAAGCTTCGCTAAGCTTTGTAACCCCCCCCCCCCCCCCCCCCACACACACACACTTCGCTCCAACACCAATCTGGTGATTCCTTGACGTCTCAGAATTTGTCCTGTCTGGTCAGGTTGTGTCACAATTTTTTTTTTTCTCTCCAATGCTCTTCTGACTTCCTCATTAGTTACATGATTTACCTATCTGATATTCAGCAATCTTCTGTTGCATAACATTTCAAAATTTTATTCTCTTCTTGTCTAAATTTTATCGTCCATGTTTCACTTCCATGCGTGGCTACACTCCATACAAGTAATTTCAGAAAATTCCTAGCACTGAAATTTATGTTAGATGCTAACAAATACGTCTTTTTCACAAACGCTACTTTCCCATTGCCCTACATTTTCGGTCGTGTCTACTTCGGAAGTCAATAATTTTGTTGTCTAAATAACAAAACACACCTATTACCTAAAGTGTCTCGTTTCCTAATCTAATTAGCTCAGCATCATATTATTTAGTCCTATTGCGTCCCATTATCCTTGTTTCCCTTCTGTTGCTGTTCATCTTATATCCTTCATTCAACACACTGTCCATTCCGTTTAACTGCTCTTCCAAATCCTTTGCAGTCTCTGATAGAATTTCAGTGTCATTGGCAAACCTCAAATTTTTATTTCTTCTCTCTGAATTTTAATTCCTACTTTTGGTTTCTTTTACAGCTTGCTAAATGCATAGACTGAGTAACATCGAGGTTATGCTACAACTGTGTCTCACTCCATTCTCAAGCACTGCTTCCCTCTGAAGTCCCCCAATTCTTATAACTGTCGTATAACTGCCGTCTGGTTTGTGTACTAGTCGTAAATAGCCTTTCGCTGCCAGTATTGTACCCTTGCTACCTTCATAATTTTAAATACAATATTCCACTAAACATTGCCGTAAGCTTTCTCTAAGTCTACAAACGCTACAAAAGTAGGTTTGCCTTTCCTTAATCTATCTTCTAAAATACTTCGTGTGCTCAGCATTTCCTAGCATTATCATACATTTCTCTGCAATCCAATCTGATCTCCCCCAAGGTCGGTTTCTACCAGCTTTTCTACTCTTCTGTAAAATATTTTTGTTAGAATTTTGCAACTGACAGTTCATCATTATAAATAACAGAACTTGGGAAAACCGGAAATGAAGAGAATCAAAGCATTTGGGATGTTATGCTATAGAAGGCTGTTAAAACGTAGGTGAAATAAGATACGACAGGGTTCATTGCATGATCTGCGAAGAAACGAACCTATGAAAAAGACTGACAACATGAAGGGATAGGATCACTGTACATTTAAAAACGTTCAAATGTTTGTGAAAGGCCGGCCGGAGTGGCCGAGCGGTTCTAGCCGCTACAGTCTGGAACCGCGCGACCGCTGCGGTCGCAGGTTCGAATCCTGCCTCGGACATGGATGTGTGTGACGTCCCTAGGTTAGTTAGGTTTAAGTAGTTCTAAGTCCTAGGGGACCGATGACCTCAGAACTTAAGTCCCATAGTGTTCAGAACGATTTGAACGATTTTTTGTGTGTGTGAAAACCTATGGGACTTAACTGCGAAGGTCATCAGTCCCTAAACTTACACACCCAGCCATGCCCGAGGGAGGACTCGAACCTCCACCGGGAACAGCCGCACAGTCCATACTGCAGCGCCCAAGATCGCTCGGCTAATCCCACGCGGTTCACTGTACATTTGTTAAGACATCAGGAAATAACGCCATGGAAGCAGAGGGAGCTGTAGAAGGTAAAAACTGCAGAATAAGACATAAATTAGAATACATCCCACATATAATTATGGTCGAAGAGTGCAAGTCGAAATGAAGAGGTTGGCATAAGAGGCGAATTCGTGACAGGCCACATCAAACGAATCAGAAGAGCAAGTTTAGTCGGTAAGAAGAATATCGCTGCAGAGACAGTTGGAAAGTCTGTTCTGTACTTGTTTTATTGTCTTATAATGTGTCAATCTAAGACCGAAAAGGATTTTACTGAAATTAACGCTGGACGCCGTAGGCTACGAGCTTAATAAGTATGAACAAGTTGCGAAACTCCAACAATCTAAATATTAATTTTCAGACTACCTTTCAATCCAGCTGATTATCAGTGCCTACGGCATTAAAGCATGTGTACACACGTCTACATACCTGCAGGAAGAGGTTTCTGGAGAGCGTGAATATCTTGCCTATCTGCAGCTTAAGCGGTCGCGACGCCTGCAGCATGAAGATGCGCAGTGAACTGCAGAAGCGCTGGTCAGCGTCCGACCAGCCGCAGCTGAAGGCAGACTCCAGCAGCCGCTCGCTCTGAAACCACACACGCTGTAGAGTAAGACGATGCCTCTGTAGCAACGAAAAAACACATTTCAGCAGTACCAGGCCTAATAAACTACTTATCCACCAGTCACACAAATGAAAAATTTGACCAAAATCATTTGGGAAGTATAAGTGTGCCGAGAAGATGTGATAATTGGTTATACAACACGAATAAAAAGAATTAGAGGGACACTTTTGAAACCCCACTGCGACGCATCTGGAGTGCCCCAGGGAAGTGTCGTAGGTCCGCCGTTGTTCCCTATCTACATAAATGATCTTTGGATAGGGTGTATAGCAATGTGCGGCTGTTTGCTGATGATGCTGTGGTGTACGGGAAGGTGTCGTCGTTGAGTGATTGTAGGAGGATACAAGACGACTTGGACAGGATTTGTGATTGGTGTAAAGAATGGCAGGTAACTCTAAATATAGATAAATTTAAATTAATGCAGATGAATAGGAAAAAGAATGCTGTAATGTTTGAATACTCCATTAGTGGTGTAGCCCTTGACACAGTCACGTCGATTAAATAATTGGGCGTAACATTGCAGAGCGATATGAAGTGGGACAAGCATGTAATGGCAGTTGTAGGGAAGGCTGATAGTCGTCTTCGGTTCATTAGTAGAATTTTGGAAAGATGTGGTTTATATGTAAAGGAGACCGCTTATAAAACACTAATACGACCTATTCTTGAGTACTGCTCGAGCGTTTGGGATCCCTTTCAGGTAGGATTGAGGGAGGACATAGAAGCAATTCCGAGGCGGGCTGCTAGATTTGTTACTGGTAGGTTTGATCATCACGCGAGTGTTACGGAATTGCTTCAGGAACTAGGGTGGGAGTATCTGGAGGAAAGGAGGTGTTCTTTTTGTGAATTGTTTCTGAGGAAATTTAGAGAACAAGCATTTGAGGTTGAATGCAGTACAATTTCACTGCCGTCAACTTACATTTCGCGGAAAGACCACAAAGATAAGAGAGATTAGGGCTCGTACAGAGGCGTATAGGCAGTCATTTTTCCCTCGTTCTGTTTGGGAGTGGAACAGGGAGAGAAGATGCTAGTTGTGGTACGAGGTACCCTCCGCCACGCACCGTATGGTGGATTGCGGAGTATGTATGTAGATGTAGATGTAGATGTAAAATTAGGCTAAGAGATGTCCTCTAACTTCCACTGCAAGGATGCAAAAGCGTAGCGCCCTGTGCAGTCATCCTCAGGAACGGCGGCGCTTCAAATAACTGAAGTGTTGACGCAAACGAAAAAAGGGCCAGACCTCAGTTCATATGAGGTGTAAGGTGAGTTCTTGATTTCATGTTGGCACCAAATACCACCAAAATTCTGCCCAGGGCCGCCGTGGACGTGACGTATGAGGAGAAGTTCACCTCTCACCCCTTAATATCTCATCCCTTCTCTAGACGTTTGTGCTGTGGAACTCACAACCACGACGCCATGGCTTGAAATCACACAGATTTCTTACGGATGGCCGAGGAAAACTTTTCAGACCATCGCCGCTCAAAATCGACATGAAAAGGCCTCAGTAAGTGGCATAAAGGGCATCAATGAAACCGTCCCTTCGCTTGGGGCGTTCATTTACATACATTTCATGGTCAAGAGAAAAAAAAAGTCTGCACAGTGGTGTGCAACAGAACGACGTTCTTGACACTTCTGATGCCCCACGGACGATCGGACACTTTTCTGTGGACATCAAAGGGCTGCAACCGGTTTTTATGTGATCTGACCCCTTCCGAGTGTAGTGTGACTGCAGTTTTTCTCCGTTATGCAGGGTGGAGCCACTAGGGTCCGTTCAAAACCATCTGACGAAATTTTAACGTGATATAAAACAGAAAAAGTTATTTACACTTTTTCGGCTGTCCTGCTTCGTGTCCTCATGTGGCGTTGCCAAGGGAGAGTGCGTCATTGATACGTGCATGACTAAAAGGAAAAGGGGCCCAAAAAGACCCCCTCAGTACCACCCATGCACTTTTGTTGAGACTTTAGAAATGTACTCATACAGAGACAACCCATAACTGATTCCTAGGCACCTGCAGGCAGGCAACCCCTTTGATATCCTACTGATTCCGCGTATCTGCAAGTAGGCATTGCAGCAGCAATGTAGCGCCACTCATCTGTGGGATGTGAAAAGGGTGTATTTACGTTGCTTTCTTTTACGCGAGTCATTGACACAATTTTCATACATTTGCACTAGCGATAATGCTTTTAGAAAACGCTTACTTTTTCTGGTGTGGACTGTAGTAAAATGCATGCCTGACAAGCCGCAGAATTCCTGACATTCACGCTCTTCTCAAATCCAGAATTAACTAGTTTACGTGGCATTCCATTCTTAGGTACTAATTGTCTTAGGGACATATACATGGAGGAACGTACTAGGTGTACCCAGTGCTTAATGTTATCAGAACGAAGTAACAAGATAACACTCGATTACAGTATGATAAAGTAGTTGTTGATTAGCTCTTGTTAAGGAAAATGTACTGAGTGGTATAGTATGAGGTGGTGAAATAGTACAATTAATTAGTTTACAGGCAGTTAGACATAAGATACGGATTGACACACAGTGGCATCTCACTCTGGGATCACATTAACAGCATAATTTAAGATCAGAAGATACCACTAACTCATATTTATGTAGATAAATTGAAGAATAATAATGATACAGCTAAGCATTCAAATTAGGAGATAATGATAAGAAATAACACAGACCTACATACATCATGAGAATATGTAGACAATGCCCTTTCTGAACAACACAAAACATTTATGAATAATTTGTAAGTCTTCTGCTATTGAGACCTTTCATGCTATTCAAATACTCGTGTATACGTAAGCCCTTGCATGTTAAGAAGAACATACAGTCAGTCTTCTGTCAGTTAGAGCTGCTTTGTCTTTGGTTGAGAACCACAAAAGAATGTCTGTAGCACGATACTCAGTCTTTGATACTAGACAGCCAGTATTACAGCTTGGCAGTGAGATCAGATAGCAGGGTCTCGTAGCGTGTGGCTTGTGGGACAAAGGACAGAGAACAAGCGCCAGCCCCAGTATTCAGATTGAAGGAATCGCAGGACAGTAATTATAAAACTGGGATCTGATAGATTGACTTTGGCGCTCTGATTGATGATTATTTGCCTTTGGGTCTGACGTAATCCAGCTCGAATCTTCCTGTGTCACTTGGCCTTTTCCAAGTATATCTCCACCTTTTACGAGTTTTGAACACTGTATTTTCTATTACTAGCTGAAATACAGGTAGTTTCTTGTAACTTGAGATAACTCAATATCTCGAATACGACCCACCATCTAAGGAAGTGTTCTAGGCGAAAAGTCAATATTAGCAGAGCTGACATCTATCTGTCTTACAACTGGCTACTTCCTAACAACCTTTCCCGCATGGGAGTGGTTAACTTCGTATTTTCAAATGGGAAGCACTCCTACCCCCCCCCCCCCCCCCACCCACCATTTTATTGCATATTTGAATTCGACGCAAAAATATCGATGGTTTACTCAAATCATTGCTTCCAACTCGTGGTAGATGGTGCTGTAATCGACATAAATCCCGTGTGCCTGTTTTTGTAACCGACGCATTTACGATGTAAATGTAAACCTTTCCGTTCTAACGGTTGATACTGATGCTCTAAATTTACTTTGGTGTAGCGAATGCGATTGTGCAGTACAAATAATATGGCTAGAAATTAACATTTCTGGTAAACAGGCTACTTGTATGGTAACGTAGGTTTCTGTCCCTAGGGGATTGATTGAGGTAAGTCCTAAGCATTGAAATGCTTGATTTCGGTGGGCGCCCTCGAACCCCGTCATCAGGGTGATTGATTTCAGTGTGTGTTTCCATACAACTGACGTAACTCTCGTGCTGGCCGGTACGGGGCTAACAGCGGAATACAAACCACAACCACTGCAATGATTTTAAAATTATATTTTTGTGGGAGTCCACAAGCATGAACGTGCTTTGACAATGAAAACAGGGTCGAAGTAGGCTTTATTCTTTTTATTATCTGTGTGATCGACCAGTTTCAAGTTTAGGTCACTTTCAAGCACGTATTAGATTATAATAAATAGCTGGTACATGTGGACACATTCCTGTCCATATGTACCAACAATGTATTACAATGCAAAATGAGCTGAAGACTTAAGTACGTGCTTGAAAATGGCCAAGTTTGAAACTGGCCGATCGCGCAGAGAATAAAGAAAACACGCCCTAGCTGAATCATGTTTTCATTCTCATTACAATAAGGTAAGACGTCCATGAAGTAGTAGTGAAGGGAGCACCTGTCATGGGCACTCACCACCCCAGTGGTGCCAGGCAAGGGAAACCACTGAAATCAAGCACATCAGTTGTGAGAGGTAAGGGGGCTCACCCAAATCAAACACGCCAATGACGAAAGGCAAGGCGACTCACCGATACCAAGCATCCGGTGGGATGACGCTAAACGTAATTTCTAATCAGACCTTTAATCGGCTAACCGTATTGTACCGTAAAATCAAATTCGCCGCACTAAAGTAAATTTCGGACATAAATGTCAACCACTAGAATGCAGAGACATACATTTACATCATTAATTCTAGAATCAAATGCAACGGTTCCTAACTGCAAAAAGAGGCACACTTGATATTTGTCGATTATAGCGCCACCACGAGTTAGAAACAATGGTGTGATTAAACTGTACATAGTTTTCGGCGTAGGATTCCAATGTGTAATAAAAATGGAGGGGTTCACAATTTTAAAATTCAATCTTGACCCCGTCCAAGCAGGATGAACGGTTAGGAAGTGGCCATATGTAGCACAGTCAGGTGTTCGCTTTACTGATATTAACATTTCAACCAAAACTTTTTTCGTACGATTCGTCGTTTTCTAGATATTTAGTTGCCCCAAATTAAAACTGACACATTGTACCCTGATAAGGCACAACATTATGACCACCGACGTACTATATACACTCCTGGAAATTGAAATAAGAACACCGTGAATTCATTTTCCCAGGAAGGGGAAACTTTATTGACACATTCCTGGGGTCAGATACATCACATGATCACACTGACAGAACCACAGGCACATAGACACAAGCAACAGAGGATGCACAATGTCGGCACTAGTACAGTGTATATCCACCTTTCGCAGCAATGCAGGCTGCTATTCTCCCATGGAGACGATCGTAGAGATGCTGGATGTAGTCCTGTGGAACGACTTGCCATGCCATTTCCACCTGGCGCCTCAGTTGGACTAGCGTTCGTGCTGGACGTGCAGACCGCGTGAGACGACGCTTCATCCAGTCCCAAACATGCTCAATGGGCGACAGATCCGGCGATCTTGCTGGCCAGGGTAGTTGACTTACACCTTCTAGAGTACGTTGGGTGGCACGGGATACATGCGGACGTGCACTGTCCTGTTGGAACAGCAAGTTCCCTTGCCGGTCTAGGAATGGTAGAACGATGGGTTCGATGACGGTTTGGATGTACCGTGCACTATGCAGTGTCCCCTCGACGATCACCAGTGGTGTACGGCCAGTGTAGGAGATCGCTCCCCACACCATGATGCCGGGTGTTGGCCCTGTGTGCCTCGGTCGTATGCAGTCCTGATTGTGGCGCTCACCTGCACGGCGCCAAACACGCATACGACCATCATTGGCACCAAGGCAGAAGCGACTCTCATCGCTGAAGACGACACGTCTCCATTCGTCCCTCCATTCACGCCTGTCGCGACACCACTGGAGGCGGGCTGCACGATGTTGGGGCGTGAGCGGAAGACGGCCTAACGGTGTGCGGGACCGTAGCCCAGCTTCATGGAGACGGTTGCGAATGGTCCTCGCCGATACCCCAGTAGCAACACTGTCCCTAATTTGCTGGGAAGTGGCGGTGCGGTCCCCTACGGCACTGCGTAGGATCCTACGGTCTTGGCGTGCATCCGTGCGTCGCTGCGGTCCGGTCCCTGGTCGACGCGCACGTGCACCTTCCGCCGACCACTGGCGACAACATCGATGTACTGTGGAGACCTCACGCCCCACGTGTTGAGCAATTCGGCGGTACGTCCACCCTGCCTCCCGCATGCCCACTATACGCCCTCGCTCAAAGTCCGTCAACTGCACATACGGTTCACGTCCACGCTGTCGCGGCATGCTACCAGTGTTAAAGACTGCGATGGAGCTCCGTATGCCACGGCAAACTGGCTGACACTGACGGCGGCGGTGCACAAATGCTGCGCAGCTAGCGCCATTCGACGGCCAACACCGCGGTTCCTGGTGTGTCCCTGTGCCGTGCGTGTGATCGTTGCTTGTACAGCCCTCTCGCAGTGTCCGGAGCAAGTATGGTGGGTCTGACACACCGATGTCAATGTGTTCTTTTTTCCATTTCCAGGAGTGTATATATATACCCGTCGAGGCGATAGCGACGTCATCTGGCAAGGAATGGCTTGTAGTCAGACACACGCACGGTGCATCTAGTATCAGTGACCGTGCTGTCCGTGTGTAAAATGGAGAAGGCGCGCGATATGTCTGAGTTTGACCGAGGACACAGTGTGATGGCTGTAGGTTCGGCACGAGCATTTGGGGTGTTCGAGGAGTGTTTGGGTGTGTGTCTTCAACACGTGGTGAAAGCAATGTAAAACCGCATCATGACGTTGGGCGGCCACTGCTCATTACATATCTCGGACATCGTAGGTTGGGCAGACTGGTAATACAGAACAGACGGCGAACTGTGTCGGAACTAACATAAGATGTTAATGCTGGCAGAGTACAGTGCACCGAACACCCCTAACCCATCCATGTGCCAATGTTAACACCACGACCAAGGCAACTACGACTGAAATGGACACATGAACATCGGTGCTGGACGTTGGCGCAGTAGCGGAGCGTTGCATGATCCGATGAATCCCGATACCTTCTTCTTCTTGCCAATGAGAGGGAGCGAACCCGTCGTCTTCCAGCGGAATAGCTCCTTGACATCTGTACTGCGGGGCGGAGACAAGTTGGCGGCGGCTCCATTATGCTATAGGGAACATTAACGTGGTCATTCACAGGTTCAGTGGAGCTTGTGCAAGGCACCATGACGGCCAAGGAGTATCGTACACTGGTTGCAGACGTCATGAAGATCATATTTCCAGACAGCAGTGGCATTTTTCAACAATATAATGCTTCACTTCACAAGACCAGGAGCGTGAGGAGTGGTTCGAGAAACTAAGTGGCGAATTCCAATTGAAGTGCTGGCCCCCTATTTGCCAGATGTGTACCTGATCGAACACAACTGGGATGTCATTGAACGTGGCATCAGACCTCATAACCCTACCCCCCAAGTCACATGACCAGGAGCGTGAGGAGTGGTTCGAGAAACTATGTGGCGAGTTCCCATTGATGTGCTGGCCCCCTATTTGCCAGATCTGTACCTGATCGAACACAACTGGGATGTCGTTGAACGTGGCATCAGACCTCATAACCCCACCCCCACGTCACATGACCAGGAGCATGAGGAGTGGTTCGAGAAACTAAGTGGCGAGTTCCAATTGAAGTGCTGGCCCCCTATTTGCCAGATGTGTACGTGATCAAACACATCTGGGATGTCATTGAACGTGGCATCAGACCTCATAACCCCACCCCCCACGTCACATGACCAGGAGCGTGAGGAGTGGTTCGAGAAACTAAGTGGTGAGTTCCAATTGATGTGCTGGCCCCCTATTTGCCAGATGTGTACCTGATCGAACACAACTGGGATGTCATTGAACGTGGCGTCAGACCTCATAACGCCACCCCTTTCCACGGAATTTACGGCAATTAGGTGACTTGTGTGTGTGTGTGGATGTGGTTCCATCTCTCTCCAGCGACCTGCCAAGGCCTCATTGCTCCCATGTCAGGAGCGTCGCCGCTGTTGTCCATGACACAGGTGGACGTACCGACTAATAAGTAGGTGGTCATAATGTTCTGGCTGATCAGTGTGTATTGCAGATGTCAATTAGTGTCTCTTCAATCTAATCTCCCCCCCATGAACCATGGACCTTGCCATTGGTGGGGAGGCTTGCATGCCTCAGCGATACAGATGGCCGTACCGTAGATGCAACCACAACGGAGGGGTATCTGTTCAGAGGCCAGACAAACGTGTGGTTCCTGAAGAGGGGCAGCAGCCTTTTCAGTAGTTGCAGGGGCAACAGTCTGGATGATTGACTGATCTGGCCTTGTAACATTAATCAAAACGGCCTTGCTGTGCTGGTACTGCAAACGGCTGAAAGCAAGGGGAAACTACAGCCGTAATTTCTCCCGAGGACATGCAGCTTTACTGTATGATTAAATGATGATGGCGTCCTCTTGGGTAAAATATTCCGGAGGTAAAATAGTCCCCCATTCGGATCTCCGGGAGGGGACTACTCAAGAGGACGTCGTTATCAGGAGAAAGAAAACTGGCATTCTACGGATCGGAGCGTGGAATGTCAGATCCCTTAATCGGGCAGGTAGGTTAGAAAATTTAAAAACGGAAATGGATAGGTTAAAATAAGATATAGTGGGAATTAGTGAAGTTCGGTGGCAGGAAGAACAAGACTTTTGGTCAGGTGATTACAGGGTTATAAATACAAAATCGAATAGGGGTAATGCAGGAGTAGGTTTAATAATGAATAAAAAAATAGGAGTGCGGGTTAGCTACTACAAACAGCATAGTGAACGCATTATTGTGGCCAAGATAGACACAAAGCCCATGCCTACTACAGAAGTACAAGTTTATATGCCAACTAGCTCTGCAGATGATGAAGAAATTGATGAAATGTATGACGAGATAAAAGAAATTATTCAGGTAGTGGGACGAAAATTTAATAGTCATGGGTGACTGGAATTTGTCAGTAGGAAAAGGGAGAGAAGGAAACATAGTAGGTGAATATGGATTGGGGGGAAGAAATGAAAGAGGAAGCCGCCTTGTAGAATTTTGCTCAGAGCATAACTTAATCATAGCTAACACTTGGTTCAAGAATCATGAAAGAAGGTTGTATACCTGGAAGAATCCTGGAGATACTAAAAGGTATCAGATAGATTACATAATGGTAAGACAGAGATTTAG